>NC_057801.1:36100646-36190280 GCF_018294505.1 Triticum aestivum | reverse complement strand
CACCGAGATTGCAATGTAAACTCTCTGTTTCCCTTTTGTAACATTTCGGTCTCACCGAAAAGAGCAAATCGGTCCCACCGAGTTTACCTGACCAACTCTCTGGAAAGCTTATTACCAAAATCGGTCTCACCGAGTTTGTGTAATCGGTCTTACCGAGATTACGTTATGCCCAAACCCTAACCGAATCGGTCTTACCGAGTTGCATGTCAGTCCCACCGAAAATCACTAACGGTCACTAGGTTTACTAAATCGGTCCGACCGAGTCTGTTGAATCGGTCCCACCGAGTTTGGTAAATTGTGTGTAACTGTTAGATTTTGTGTGGAGGCTATATATACCCCTCCACCTCCTCTTCATTCGTGAAGAGAGCCATCAGACTAAACCTACACTTCCAACTTACCATTTCTGAGAGAGAACCACCTACTCATGTGTTGAGGCCAAGATATTCCATTCCTACCATATGAATCTTGATCTCTAGCCTTCCCCAAGTTGCTTTCCACTCAAATCTTCTTTCCACCAGATCCAAATCCTATGAGAGAGAGTTGAGTGTTGGGGAGACTATCATTTGAAGCACAAGAGCAAGGAGTTCATCATCAACGCACCATTTATTACTTCTTGGAGAGTGGTGTCTCCTAGATTGGCTAGGTGTCACTTGGGAGCCTCCGACAAGATTGTGGAGTTGAACCAAGGAGTTTGTAAGGGCAAGGAGATCGCCTACATCGTGAAGATCTACCGCTAGTGAGGCAAGTCCTTTGTGGGCGACGGCCATGGTGGGATAGACAAGGTTGCTTCTTCGTGGACCCTTCTTGGGTGGAGCCCTCCGTGGACTCATGCAACCGTTACCCTTCGTGGGTTGAAGTCTCCATCAACGTGGATGTACGATAGAACCACCTATCGGAACCACGCCAAAAACATCCGTGTCTCCAACTGTGTTTGAATCCTCCAAACCCTTCCCTTTACTTTCTTGCAAGTTGCATGCTTTAATTTCCGCTGCCTATATACTCTTTGCATGCTTGCTTGAATTGTGTGATGATTGCTTGACTTGTCCTAAGATAGCTAAAGTCTGCCAAACTCTAAAATTGGGAAAAGGTTAAGTTTTTAATTGGTCAAGTAGTCTAATCACCCCCCCTCTAGACATACTTCAAGTTCCTACAAGTGGTATCAGAGCATTGGTCTCCATTTGCTTTGATTACCATAGCTTTTGGTGGTCATAGCCTTGGTTTCAGAACCTAGGAGAGTATGGCGTCTAGCGAGGGAAATTATCACCGTAGAGGTCCTTACTTTGATGGTACTAATTTTGCTAGTTGGAAGCATAAGATGAAAATGCATATTCTCGGACATAACCCTGCCGTTTGGGCAATTATTTGTATTGGCTTGCAAGGTGAATTCTTTGATGGGAGAGAGCCGAACCGTGAAGCTAATGCAGAAGAATTGAAGATGCTGCAATACAACGCTCAAGCTTGTGATATCATCTTCAACGGATTGTGCCCCGAAGAATTCAACAAAATCAGCCGTCTTAAGAATGCAAAGGAAATTTGGGACACTTTGATTGATATGCACGAAGCTAACGAATTCGTCAAGGAATCCAAGTTGGATGTGCTCCAAAGTCAGCTTGACAAGTTCAAAATGAAGGATGGTGAAGGTGCCGCTGAAATGTACTCTAGGCTTGCTCTTATTACAAATGAGATTGCCGGCTTAGGGAGTGAAGAGATGACCGACAGATTCATCATCAAGAAGATCCTAAGAGCATTGGATGGAAAGTATGATACCGTGTGCACATTGATCCAAATGATGCCAAACTACAAAGATCTCAAGCCAACGGAAGTCATTGGAAGGATTGTTGCTCATGAGATGTCACTCAAGGATAAGGAGGAACTTCACAACAAGTCAAGTGGTGCTTACAAAGCCTCAAGTGAAGCCCCCACATCATCAAGTGAGAAACAAACCTTCAATGAAGAATTGAGCTTAATGGTGAAGAACTTCAACAAATTCTAAAAGAGTAGAAGCAAAGAAAGAAGCTCCAAGTCAAGGTCTTACCATGACAAAAGATCTTCTAGTCGAGAGCGAAATTGCTACAATTGTGGGAGGCCTAGACACTATTCCAATGAGTGTACGGCACCCTACAAAAGAAGAGAAGATTCTCCAAAAAGAAGAAGTAGAAGAGAAGAATCACCACCAAGAGAGAGGAGGAGTAGAGATGATCATTATGAACGAAGAACCTCAAGGAGAAGCAAAGATTCGGAAAGGAAGGACAAATCATCAAGGAGCTACACAAAACGAAGACATCAAGCTCATGTTGGTGAATGGGTTTCCGGATCCGACTCCGACAAGAACTCCGAGAGAAGCTATCACTCCGACTCCGAATATACTAAAGATGAAGGTGTTGCCGGTCTAGCACTTGTGTCAACCAACTCCTACGACATATTTGATTCACCAAATGAAGGAATTGGAAGATGCTTCATGGCCAAAGGTCCAAAGGTAACACATTCTGAGTATGTTGATTTCAATAGTGATGAAGATGACTTGCTTGCGGATGATGATTTACTTATTGACAACTCTAGTGATGAATACTATGATGAAACGTCAATTAATCATGCTAAACAAGATAAAACGAATGACAATGATAAGGAGAAGATTGACCTTCTAACTAATGAACTAAACACTCTTAAGTTAGCTCATGAAACTATCTTCGAAAATCATCGAGAACTTTTAAGGGCTCATGAGAAGTTACGCTTTGAAAAGCTCAATCTTGAGCAAGAGCATGAGTTCTTAAAAGCAATCAATGATGATCTTCATAAGAAAAGTTCTTCTTACATTGCCAAGCGTTTACTCCTATCTACTTACATGCCTCAAGTCAAGTCTAGTAACAAGTACAAGAAAGATACTTCCTCTAGTAGTAACAATAATAATGTCAAATCCAATATTGTTGCTTCTAGTAGTTCTCTTGATTCCACTAATGATTCTCTTAGCCAAGTTACACTTGAGCAAGAAAATAGCTTATTGAAGGGAATTATAGAGAAAGGTGTTTACAAGAGCCTTGCCGGGAGTAAGCAATTCGAGGAAATTGTACGCAAGCAAGGAAGACACCGGAAGAATCAAGGTGTTGGTTTTGAACGAAAGTTCAATGCCAATGGAGTTGAGTGGGAAGAAGATCAATACCCCAAGACGAAGTTTGTTCCTCAACAAGAGAAGTATGATCCTACTTCCTTCAAGGGAACACAAGCTCAAGATGATCTTCCACCACAAGACCATAAAGGCAAGGACAAGCTTCAAGAAGAGATTGATGCATTTGAAGAAGCACCTAAGGTCTCGGTCAAGTGGATTCCCAAGACTACGTCAAGTTCTACTTCATCAAGTACAACTACAACTCCAAGGATTCCCATCAAGATGATGTGGATCCCAAAGAAGAAGAACTAGAGAGTTCTTGAGGGTGACTCCGCCAACATTCTTCACTCATATTATTATGGCGAGGACAAGTGCAATCGACTTCCACATCTTGCACTAGTTCAAGGAGTCACAAACCCTCATGTTGGTAAGGCAAGGAACAAGGTAACCTAATGTTTTCATGGACATCATATTGTGTGTGCATCACTCTATGTCTAAGGATATTCTTGTTTGTTCCTTGTGGGACTAACCCATGTAGGTATGTTGAAAGTGCAACTCACTCCAATTGATTGCTCCAAATGATCTACAACAACATTGAGCATCCACATCTTCAACACCTACATGAAGTCACCATCGACAAAACCCAAGGTTAGTTCATCCCTCTAAAAAGGGATCTCACATCTAGGGGGAGCTTAACTCTAAGACTTGAGTCAAAGCAACTCTAATGGTGTGAACACATCAATGCATTATGTAAAAGTGGTAACCCCACTTGGGCTTAAACGATGAGTATGACCTATGATCAAATGTTTATCATTTGACTCCTAAGTCAATATACTCATATATAGATGACCTAGTCATCGCCAATTGTTTGATAGATGCTAGAATTGGTTGTGCATGCTTTGCCACATATTTCATTTGCCATTTTATTGTGTGAGCATGTTGGTGCATATTTTACTCATTCAAGGACATCCACTTGTTGTTTTGATTGTTTGGTTCTTCCTTCTTTTGGCCAAGTGGATGGACAAGAATTCCTAAGAACTTTCTCTAGCTATCTATGCTTTTCTCGTCTCAAACTCTATTCATGCTACATCACAAAATTTGATCAAGTCAGATTCGAACCACTCTGTGTGAGGAGCACTCGGAGTCCCCGATTCGTCATAGACTTAAACTTCCAAAACTTCTTTGTGATTCTCGGTCTGACCGATTCCTCCATTTCGGTCCTACCGAGATCACTAAGTCGATCTAGGTTTTCAATCTCAGTGCAACCGATTTGAACTTTTCGGTCACACCGAGTTGCAGTAACTGAACACAGTTATGCATCCCGGTGCCACCGAGTTGTTCCACTCAGTCACACCTACAGGGTCGGGCTATATATAGTCACGGGCAAAATTTGGAAACTTCTCCGAACCCCTTCGCCCGCGCAATAGCTCGCTCTGCCTCCAAGGTCTCTGGATCGTCTCCTCATCGCCAGCCGCCTCCTGTCGCTGGTCTCCGCCGCCGTCAATGGAATTCAACCCCGCCGTCGCCGCCGTAGCAAGTTCATCGCCAAGCTAGGGTATGGACTCGATCACTGTGCTATCCTCGTCCGATTCCTAGCACATTGTGTTCTTATTGATTCTTGCCACGATTGAAACACTCCTATCCAGTCAATGCAATCCGTAGATTAGATGAGATTTGAAAATTTAGGGTTAGGTTTCCGCCGAAACCATCTCGGACCCACCGAGTTGAAAAACTCGGTCCCACCGATTTGGCTTATGCCATTGCACTAGTAACTCTCGGTCTGACCGAGAATTGCTAATCGGTGCGACCGATTTTAGGACTTTGTGAAACCCTAGCAGTCTCGGTGCCACCAAACTGTGCTCGGTCCAACCGAGTTCATCAGTTTAGGTTCCAAAACTGCTTCGGTATCACCGAGTTTGAAAATCGGTTGATCCGAAATGCTTTCTGTGGAAAACTAAAACTGAATTTTTGAATCGTTCTTTTGCAAAAATCTCTGCATTTTGTGATGCTCATCCACTCCATCTCATCTATAACTCTTCACAGGGTCAGCAGTCAGAGTTTGCAGCATGTCAGACCAGAGTGATAGTCAGAACAGGTCAGAAGGGCAGATGCAAATGAGTGAGGGCACTAGTCCCTCTAGCACTTCAGATGAAGGCAGCAGGAGCAGTCCTAGCAACCTGCCTAAGGCTGCTACCAGGCAAAGGAAGAAGAGAACCTCAGACTCTGAAGATGAGGATTATAGAGCTGAAGAGGATGAAGCTACTTCCAAGAAGGTAGTGCACAAGAAGGTGCTTAGTTCAACTGCAGTAAAGCCAAGCATGAAGATCAAAAGGCCTGCAGGAAGACAACCAATGTCCAAAGCCAGAGCATCAACTCAACTGCCTGAGATGCCTGAAGAGCCAGCTGCTGAAGGAAAGAAAAGGAAGGAAAGGGTCAAGAAGACCATGGCCAGAGTTGTTGGGCAACCTTCCATGATGGAAGAAGAAGAGCTTGCTGCACCAGCACCAAAGGCACCAAAGCTTATGGGAGATGCTATTAGATCAGGGGCTGCAACATCTAAGCCCAAGGAAGCACCCAAAGCTGCCCCCAAGGCCAAGTCTGCACCAAAGAGGAATACCAGGAGTATTCCAGCTGCTGAGAAGAACAAGGCCCCAGTGCCTGAAGTTGGTGAGGAGGAAGATGAAGAAGGACAAGTTCTGAGGAAGCTCAAGCCAAAGATACCAGACCATAATGATGCCCATCCTGTAGCTGAGGACATGAACATCAGAAAAGATTCAGGGTTGAGGCTATGGAGGATGGCAGATCCATATGCCACAAGGAGAAGAACTGTTGTTGATTACAGGTTCCATACAAAGGAACAGCAGGACTTCTATGAGACAATCTTGTTGGACAAAAAGCCCATTGTGTGTGATATGAGGTGGGTCGACTGGACCTACATGAAGGAAAATGAAGAACACTATCCAGGAGTACAAGACAGTTTTGTTGCTTGTGGAGTTGCAGATTTTGTTGGGCAGAAGCTCACCAACTGGAATGATGAACTTATCATGCAATTCTACTCCACAGCACACTTCTATCCAGATGGGAGGATAGTTTGGATGTCTGAAGGTACAAGGTACCAGTTAACTATTGAGGAGTGGGCAAAACTGATAAATGCCCCAAAGGAAAATGATGATGATCTGGATGTATATGCCAAGAAGAAAATGGGACATAATACCATGGCACATATGTACAAGGAGATCCCAGACAAAGCCCTAGAGACTTTCTCTTTTGGATCAGTCCACTTTCTTCTGTCAGGGCTGCCTACAATCAACTGGATCCTAAGGCACACTCTATTGCCTAAGTCAGGTGACCACAACATGATCAGAGGGCATGCAATCAACATGTTGCATTTGTTTGATGTGCCTCAGAAATTCAAGGTCATGAGTCTTATAGTAGAAACCATTAAGAGGACTGCAGCAGATCATAAGAGGAGTTGTGGATATGCCCCGCAGATTCAGGAGTTGATTAACTCAAAGATGGGCACAGGCAAATATCTATTGGATAGGGAACATTTTCCTCTCTATCCAGACTTTGAGGACAATGAGGTTGTCATGAATGAGGATGATCCATCATCAGTTCAAGCTTAAGAGAAGAAGGAGAAGGCAAGGAAGGAGAAGGCTGCCAAGATGCCAACTCAAGAGGAGGCATCTGAGTATTTCTTGAAGAACAAGCAGGAGCAGCTTGGTTACTTGATAGCATCAACACTGAGGATTGAGAAGGGGTTGGCCACCTTAACTCAGAATCAGGAGAGCTTGGAAAGAATCATGGAACAAAAATTCTATGATCTTGATGTCAAGGTAACTGAGATTCAGTCAGTTGTGGAGCAGCTGTAGGATGACATGCAGGAGAGGAAGGGCAAGACTACCACTAATGTATTTCCCAGAGTGCCTAGAGCTCAGAGGTCAGCTGCAGTGCCAGTGTCAGACACTAGAGCAACATCATCTGCACCAGCCACAACTCCTACAGCTCCAGTGCAACCAGCTCCAGCACCAACTCCTCCAGCTCCCTCTACATCAACTGAAGCCATCGTCCAAGGAGCCATCTCTACACCACCAACTGAAGATCAAGCCTGAGAGTCGATCTAGCACTATGCATTTTCTATGAACTTTTTGGTAACTTGTTGCCAAAGGGGGAGAAAAATGTATAGATCATAGGCTTCGAGAGAGAGAGTGTTGTTTTTGTTCTCTCTTGCCTTAGTGGTTTTAAACTTGTTTGCTTTTGATTGCTTGAGATACTATGCTATTCTTGTGAGATATTGATGATCATGTGATTGATCTTAAGCTACACTTATGCATGTTTGATGATATTATCTTATCTATCCTATATGATCATTCACTTTGCTTGGTGATGAGTGCATGTATTCAATCTTTATCATTTTGAGCGCTCCACCAAGATGTATGTGACATGGAAGAGTAACCCATGAGCCTAATTCCTTGTGCATTTGCAGTCCAAAGCAAATCTTAAACTATGCACAAATTTAGGGGGAGCTCTTGCTTATCACATACTTCTCAAAGCGACGATGTTTTTCAATCTTATTATCATTTGTCGAAGCTTTGATCTATATGTTGTCATCAATTACCAAAAAGGGGGAGATTGAAAGTGCAACTATCCCTAGGTGGTTTTGGTAATTCATAACAACATATAGCTCATTGAGCTAATGCTATTTCAAGACTATTATTTCAGGAAAGCTCAATGAATGGCATGGCATGGATGATGAAAGTGGATCCCTCAAAATACTAAGTACAAAGGATTGGCTCAAGCTCAATAGCTCAAGACTCTTCATTTTATATTTTAGTGATCCAAGATCACATTGAGTCTATAGGAAAAGCCAATACTATCAAGGAGGGATGAGGTGTTGCTTAATGAGCCTCTTGCTTCATGTGCTTAGTGATATGCTCCAAAACCCTCAACTACTTTCTCACATCCACAAATGACCTAAACCCAAAGCGAAAATTGGTCACATCGATTCTTCCTATCCGGCACCACCGATTTCAAATGTCATAGCCACTGCCACAAACCCTAGGAAAATCGGTTCTACCGATAGGGATCTCGGTCTCACCGAGATGGGATTGTAATCTCTCTGTTTCCCTTCATAACGTTTCGGTCAAACCGAAGTGAGCGATCGGTCCCACCGAGATTGCAATGTAAACTCTCTGTTTCCCTTTTGTAACATTTCGGTCTCACCGAAAAGAGCAAATCGGTCCCACCGAGTTTACCTGACCAACTCTCTGGAAAGCTTATTACCAAAATCGGTCTCACCGAGTTTGTGTAATCGGTCTTACCGAGATTACGTTATGCCCTAACCCTAACCGAATCGGTCTTACCGAGTTGCATGTCAGTCCCACCGAAAATCACTAACGGTCACTAGGTTTACTAAATCGGTCCGACCGAGTCTGTTGAATCGGTCCCACCAAGTTTGGTAAATTGTGTGTAACGGTTAGATTTTGTGTGCAGGCTATATATACCCCTCCACCTCCTCTTCATTCGTGAAGAGAGCCATCAGACTAAACCTACACTTCCAACTTACCATTTCTGAGAGAGAACCACCTACTCATGTGTTGAGGCCAAGATATTCCATTCCTACCATATGAATCTTGATCTCTAGCCTTCCCCAAGTTGCTTTCCACTCAAATCTTCTTTCCACCAGATCCAAATCCTATGAGAGAGAGTTGAGTGTTGGGGAGACTATCATTTGAAGCACAAGAGCAAGGATTTCATCATCAACGCACCATTTGTTACTTCTTGGAGAGTGGTGTCTCCTAGATTGGCTAGGTGTCACTTGGGAGCCTCCGACAAGATTGTGGAGTTGAACCAAGGAGTTTGTAAGGGCAAGGAGATCGCCTACTTCGTGAAGATCTACCGCTAGTGAGGCAAGTCCTTCGTGGGCGACGGCCATGGTGGGATAGACAAGGTTGCTTCTTCGTGGACCCTTCTTGGGTGGAGCCCTCCGTGGACTCGCGCAACAGTTACCCTTCGTGGGTTGAAGTCTCCATCAACGTGGATGTACGATAGCACCACCTATCGGAACCACGCCAAAAACATCCGTGTCTCCAACTGCGTTTGAATCCTCCAAACCCTTCCCTTTACTTTCTTGCAAGTTGCATGCTTTAATTTCCGCTGCCTATATACTCTTTGCATGCTTGCTTGAACTGTGTGATGATTGCTTGACTTGTCCTAAGATAGCTAAAGTCTGCCAAACTCTAAAATTGGGAAAAGGTTAAGTTTTTAATTGGTCAAGTAGTCTAATCACCCCCCCCCCTCTAGACATACTTCAAGGTCCTACAGATGCCCATCAATGGATATCAATGTGAGTGAGTAGGGATTGCCATGCAACGGATGCACTAGAGTGATGTCTGCTAGAACTACGTCGGTATTTCCCCAAATAGGAAGGGATGATGCAGTACATCGATGGTAGGTATTTCCCTTAGTGATGATCCAAGGTTATCGAACCAGTAGGAGAACCTCCCCACACAACGTAAACATCACCTGCACAAAAATAACAAATACTCGCAACCCGACGTGTTGAAGGGGTTGTCAATCCCTTCCGGGTACGGCGCCTCAAGATAGGCAAATAACATGAGGTGAAAGTGGTAGATAGGATAAATAGATCGCGGAACAAATAAATTGCAGCAAGGTATTTTTGTATTTTTTGGTTTAATAGATCTGAAAATAAATGCAAGGGAAAATAGATCGCAAAGGCAAATATGATGAAAAGAGACCCGGGGGCCGTAGGTTTCACTAGTGGCTTCTCTCGAGAAAAATAGCAAACAGTGGGAAAACAATTACTGTTGGGCAATTGATAGAACTTCAAATAATCATGACGATATCCAGGCAATGATCATTATATAGGCATCACGTCCAAGATTAATAGACCGACTCCTGCCTGCATCTACTACTATTACTCCACACATCGACCGCTATCAGGATGCATCTAGTGTATTAAGTTCATGAGAAAATGAAGTAATGCAATAAGAACGATGACATGATGTAGACGAGATCCGTTTATCTATTGCGGAGATATAGATCTCATCTTGTTATCCTTAATTAGTAGCAATGATACATACGTGTCGGTTCCCCTTCTGTCACTGGGATCAAGCACAGTAAGATCGAACCCACTCCAAAGCACCTCTTCCCATTGCAAGATAAATAGATCAAGTTGGCCAAACAAAACCCAAATATCAGAGAAGAAATATGAGGCTATAAGCAATCATGCATATAAGAGATCAAAGAAGACACAAATAACTTTCATGGATAAAAACATAGATCTGATCATAAACTCAAAGTTCATCGGATCCCAACAAACACACCGCAAAAAGACTTACATCATATGGATCTCCAAGAGACCATTGTATTGATAATCAAGAGAGAGAGAGAGAGAGAGAGAGAGAGATCCATCTAGCTACTAACTACGGACCCGTAGGTCTACAAAGAACTACTCACGCATCATAGGAGAGGCACCAATGGAAGTGGTGAACCCCTCCATGACAGTGTCTAGATTGGATATGGTCACTGCATTCCAGGAGTTCCGTTCCGGTCTTTGCATAGCCGACGCTTTGACTGCGGGGGAGGGGGGTGTTGAATGTGACATATATGTATTTACATACAATTAATCTTTCTGTAGTCTCTAGCCTTGTATAGTTGACTTGTAGAGATATGGTAGGATTAATTGGCTTGTCACGCAAGACATCTCATGTATATATTGTGACCAACTCCGAGGAATACAATTGAGTTGCATCCCATATCTTTTCTACAAGATTGAACACTTGGACTGGTTGATAAGTTGCCATGTCGGTTTAGTATATGTGTTCAACACTTTTTTGACAATCGCCGCTTTATCTGGTCTCGCGTGAAAAAATAACAAAGTATCATCCACGAATAATAAGTCTGAGATCTCGGGAGCCCTTCTACAAATATTTAGTGCCTCCAAACCCTCCTCCCATATAGCCTTATGCAACAGTGCAGACAAAGCATAAGCCACAAATAGAAATAAAAAAGGGGATAATGGATCACCTTGTCAGAGGCCGCGGGTGGGGGACAATTTATCCAACAATCTCCCATTAAGTTTAACTAAATATTTGACCAAACGAATACAAGCCATAATTCACTTCACCCACTCTGTTAACAAGCCCCTTTGATTAGAGCCTTCTCTAGAAAGTCCCAATCCACTCGGTCATACGCCTTTGAAAAATCCAGTTTATAAGGACAATAAGATTGCTCCTCCTTAACTAATTGGATATGAGGTATGCATTCGAAGGCAATAATAGTATTATCCGTAATCAAACGCCACGGGATGAAAGAGCTTTGATTTTTTGATATCAGCTCCATCAACAAGGGACGGAGGCGATTAACCGTGCATTTGGACACCACCTTGTAAATTACATTGCATAAGCTGATTGGCCTAAATTCCTTCGGGTCCGCAAGGGTGGGGACCTTGGGAATAAGAACAATTGCGGTATCGTTAACTCCTTATGGCATATGTCCATTAGCAAAAAAAATTAGCACAGCTCGTGTCACTTCCTCCTTCAAAACTTGCCAATTACATTGAAAAGAACTAGCTGGGAATCCATCTAGACCTGGGGCCTTTATGGGTCCTATTTGAAACAATGCATCAGCCACTTCCTTCTCTGTAAACGGCGCATTGAGAACATCATTCATCTTCTGTGTAACTTTTGTTTTGATGCACTCTAACAATTCATCCGATGATAGTATTGGATCATTTGTGAATAGCTCCTCGAAATATTGATTGCACCACACGCTCCATATCAGTAGGTGTGTCCACCCAAGTGTCGTCGGCCTTACGAAGTTGACGAATAATTTTTTTCCTGGCTCGCCACACTGCCTTCCTGTGAAAGTATTGTGTATTGCGATCACCCTCCATTAGCCAACTTATGCGGGATCTCTAAAGCCACATCATCTCTTCCCGGTACAATAACTCGTCCAGGACAAACATCTTTTCCTGGATCAATGATCTTTCAGCCCTTTGCAACTGCAGGGCCTCCAACTCGGCTCTAAGGCCTTCTATCTATTTAGATACTTGACCAAAATGTTGTTTACTCTACTCAGGTAACTCCATCATATTCTTTAGGTTCTTCTCTACATCTCCTAAGTCCTCAGATTTCCTCTTTGCCCAAGCGTTGGCTATTATGCCTGGGAGGTCGGCATGCCGCTCCCACATTATTTCATATCTGCCGCCGCTCGTACGCCTTGTCGATTCCTGCACCTCCACCTTGTAATGAGAGAACATTTTGCAAATGATACTTTTTTCTATTGCATTGTTCTATAAATGATTGACTTATATATTCAGTTCAATTGGTCAAATTTACATTTATTTATATTGTCAAGAAGGGCTGTGAACCAAAAAAAGGAAAAAATGATAAAATATATTAAAAAGATGTACAAATATTCAATGTGAAATCCTGATTGAGAGGAAAGTATAAACATGGCTTTGGATTCAGTGATGATAAATATTTAATTTGTAATCTCTCTAGGCCACTTCATACACTACTTTTTATATTGAACACCAATACCGGTGCCTTTTATTTTAAATGGCAAGCATTACATCTATAATGTTGCAGGATCCCCCAACCACAACACAATAGTTGGGATTTTTAATGTTGATGATTTTAGTTATTGTTCAGAAAACAAGGCTGCATCTATGATCAGTGCAAATTTGTTGTTGATTATCTGCTAAGATATAAGCTCCGCTTTTTAGAAAATAAATTGTGTTCCCTTGTTTATATATATAATATGAAACATTTTCATTAAGCTGACCACTATTCATTCATTTCTATAAGTTTCACTTTTGATTGAAGCTTAAATAACTCTTACTGGTGTATATTCTGTATCTTGATTTTTAATTATATACTCCTAAACTTATTGTGAATAAATTTATATTCCTAAAAAAGTTAACATGTTACAAATAGTATAAACATTTAAGAGGCACTCAAATAGCTGGCCCGTGCCGGTTGATGACTAGTGTAAGCTAACCTGCAGAATGAACAAGTCCCTTACATGGACTTCGTAGCACCCTAGCAACACTTTACAGCCGAAGCAATCATACAGAACAAAGAGCAAAATGCATACGATCCCTCATAATCATTACTCGAATGTTCAGACCAGGAGAATACCACAACAGATTAATAACACGGCTCAGTATAGATCTCTGAGTGCCGATAGAGTGCAAAAGTGTTGTTTTGATCCTGAGCTCATATGCTCGTGCATGAACAGTAAAATAAAAAAATCGGAATTTTTTTGTGATGATTGTTCTAACTGCATGCAAAATTTCAGGTCGAAATAACATTCATGGAGGTCTGGGCAAAAATAACAAAATTGATGTTCCAAAATGCTTCTAACAATAGTCTTTTTGGACCATCGATTTTATTTTTTTGGCCCAGGCCTACACGAATGTCATTCAACCTGAAATTTTGCATGCAGTTAGAAAATTCATCAATGTTCATCACAAAAAAAATCAGATTTTTTTTGAATTCTTTTACTATTTTTTACTCCCTCCGTCCCATAATATAAGAACGTTTTTGACACTAGTGTAGTGTTAAAAACGTTCTTATATTTTGGGACAGAGGGAGTACATTTTACTGTTCATGTGGAGCATATGAGCTCGGGATCAAATACTCAATGTCCCGATAGAGTGCTCTTACATCCCCACATGCAACCACCGAAATTAGATCCGGCAGAACCTGGATCCCCATTATACATAGAGTAGTGATCTTGCATAACACACGAGCCAAAAATCATAGAGTACACTGGCTAATTAAAGATGCAGGATAGTAGTAGATAGTACACTGGCAAAAATTATACCACTAAATTCGTATTTTCGGTATGAATTCAGTGATATAATTTTTGCTCCCGCCGCAATCGGTCTCGTTGGTTAAATTTACAGTCAAACATAAATCTCAGGAAACGCAGGCGCACTACAGTGTGGAATGGAGGGAGTAGTAGATAGTAGAACGTTGGGTGCAGGATGTAGTAGTAGATGGTAGAACATGCGGTGCAGGATAGATATCCCAGGCATTGACCCATCCGTTCAATCGAATCGACGGACCCCAAGCAAAAAGGTGAGTGCTCCAAGACTGAAGCCAGCACCACAGGCCAAGCCCTCGTCCCTGCGCCTCTTCTTGTGTTGCTCTATAATCTTCTCCGGTGCTTTTATGCTCCCAAAGAGGAAGGAGAGTGAATGTTAGGATGTATTGCGCAATGAATGAATCAATCAGATGACAATCTTGCATGTCTAGTGCCTTACCGAAACTCTGGGCCAAAGCAGTCGAGGTCAGCATTAGCCGGTGCCTACATGCAGTTGAGTTTGAATCGTTAAAAATGGGAGCAGCTAATGCAGGCTGCTGAAACTAAAATGACATTGATAATTTCATCTAAAAACATCTATTGAGTCTGTCTAGGTCAACAGAGAGATTCTGGACTGGATGCCACATGATGATTTCCAAAAACAAGTACTTCATCCTGTTTGGATGAGTGGTGTTCATTGGTACAGTTTGGTATTTCCAGTTCAAAACCTGAAGCTAAATATAGAAGGTTTAACCAACTTTGGCATCTATCTATCTATCCGAAATCTCAAAATCAAGACTCTAGAAGAACATTTAGAAATTCCAGCAATTGAGACTATATTGCTAATTTAATCACAATAACTATATTGCTAAGAACATGAGGAGACTCTAAGCCATCTGGCTGGTGTCTCTGGTAACAGAAAGAAGATGGATTGCACACGTTGATTCCGATTGCTAATATCAAATTTTAACCCAACAACTTAAGCAGGGCCTATCCATAACTATCCCCGCCTCCATCACTACAAGAAATATGCAACAAACTCCACAGTTATGCCATTAAACAAAACTAGAACTAAAAGCAAAGCAAAAAGGAAATGAACAAACATTCAGGAATAGTTGACCAGTCCTTGGATTGAATATAAAGATTGCACTCTTTCGCAAAAAAGAAGAAACGAATAAAGATTGCACCATTGATTGGTCACGATAGACATTTGCGTCATCCACAAACCATATGATTTGCTCAGCCTTCTCACTCATTTTTCCTGGCTCTGCCAGTGGCAACAGTGGGCTAACCTCAGGATTGGTGCTCTTCTTTCCCAAAGCATTCTCCAATGCAGCCCAAAAGGTTTGCACAAGAAGAACTCTTTGCACAGAAAGGCCAATCGACATTGCAAAGGGAACAGGCTTCTCCGCTTCACTTGGAGCTGGCAGGGGCTTATTAGGTACTCCCTCTGTGTGAAAATGCAAGACGTTTTGACAGTTTAAATTGAACTGCCAAAACGTCTTGCTTTTAGAAACAGAGGCAGTAGGATTCTTGCTCCCCCACTACTGGTAAATGTGAGCTAACTAGAAGAATTAACAAGTCACAGATATGAGGCCTTCACAAAACTTCACGGCCAAAGCAATCAGACAGAACATAGAGCAAAATGCATACGAATCATTACTCGAAGGTTGAGACCATGAGAACACCACAACAGATTAACAACACGGCTGAATATAGATCTCTGATAACAACAGATAAGAGTGGCGATAGAGTGCCCTTACATCCCACATGCAACCACCGAAATTAGATCCCACAGAACCTGGATCCCCATTGTACATACAGTAGTGATCTTACATAACACACAAGCCAGGAATTACAGAGTACACCGGCTAGTTAAAACATGCATGATATATAGAGTACTAGTAGATAGTAGAACTTGCGGGTGCAGTAGTAGATAGTAGAACATGCGGTGCAGGATAGATATTCCAGTCATTCACCATTGAGCCATCTCCCTTCAACCGAGCCTATGGACCCCAAGCAAAAAGGTGAGTGCTCCAAGACTGAAGCCAGCACCACAGGCCAAGGCCTCATCCCTGCGCCTCTTCCTGTGTTTCTCTACAATCTTGTCCAGTGCCCGGCTTCCAAAGAGGAATGAGAATGAATGTTAGGACGTGTTGCGCAATGAAGGAATCAATCAGACGACAATCTTGCATGTTTTTAGTGCCTTACCGAAACTCTGGGCCGAAGCCGAAGCGGTCGAAGTCAGCATCAGCAGGTGCCTACATGCAGTAGAGTTTGAATCGTTAAAACTGGGGCCGCTGAATGCAAAATGACATGGATAATTTCATTGGTAAAGTTTGGTATTTTCAGTTCAAAACACCAAGCTAAATATACAAGGTTTAACACCAACTTAAAGTTTGGCAGCAACTATCATCAGTCTGTCCGAAATCTCAACATCGTCAGGACTCTCGAACAACATTCAGAAATTCCAGCAATTGAAACTACATTGCTAATTCAATAATCAATGAAAATAGCTAAGAACATCGGGCTGTGGTGTCTCTGGTAACAGAAAGATGATGGATTGCACACGTTGATTCCGATTGCTAATATCATCAAAATTTATTTATTTAACCCAACAACCTAAGCAGCAGGGCCTCCATCACTAGTAGAAGAACATGCAACAGACTCACGTCGACGGATGGATCCGACTAATCGCGCATCGCAACATGTCTTTATCAATCGATTCGATTGCATCAATCAAAGACTCGGAAGGGGGCGAGAAAATCGAGATGGGGAACGAACCGGAGCACGAGAAGAGACGCGAACCCGCTGGACAGCGGCGGGGATCTTCTGCTTCAGCTTGGCGGCCATGGTGCGCAGCGCCATAGCCATACCCTCCACCAACCCAAGCAGATCTGGACGACGGCGGCTAGGGTTTCCTTCTCTCGATCTCCAACACGCGAGCGATGGTGTCCCAACACGCCGGATCCTACCCCTTCCTTTTTAAGGCACCCAGCCGCCAAGTGGGCCGACCACCTATCTGACTCGGCCTCGCTCTCACCACCACCACAAAGTTTCCCGTCGCTTCGCTGCAAGTCCACAAAAAACTAGTATACTACTACTATGAAATTACCTTTTTTTTTCTTTTTTCTTTTCCTTTTAATTTTCAAAATAAATTCATGAATTTCGAAAAAGATTGCAAATTCAATAAAAATCATGGATATGAAAAAAAGTTTGTGAATTCAAATCGATGTTCACATATTCTCAAGAATTTCAAAATCCATTCACAAATTAGTTTTTTTTTGCGGATTCAAAAAAAGTTCACCAATTTAAGTAATGTCCGTTGTTCACAAATTCGTAAAATGTTCACTAATTCCGAAAAATGATCGCGGGTTCAAAAATGTTCATGAATTCAAAAACAAATCCTGTTTTTTTTAAAAAAAAGCTAGTTTGAAGATTGTTCATGACTTTCAAAAACAGGTTTGCAAGCACATATTAAATGTGATCCAGTGTAGCAGCTTTCGCAAGCACATATGATTCAGTGTTACATGCACTTTCTCGTGAATCACTTCCGCGAGAGGTATCATCAAGAGCTTTGTCTTGATTTCTCCACCACAACCTTGCTTGGAGTTAGGAAAGGTTCTTGAATGTGTTTAACTATTGCAGAACAATCGGTGGTGATCTGTACCTTTTGTACACCGACCTCGAGTGCCAACAACAGACCTTCGTTGCGTGCCATTGCTTCAAGTGTTTCTGGATCGAACAGATCATCCACTGTTACAGCTGAGGCGCCCAAAAACAACCCCGTATGATCTCGACAAATTGCCGCAAAGGCTACCCTGTCTTGATTACGTGGGATTGCAACATCGACATTCATTTTCACCCATTCAACTTCTGGGTGTACCCACTTCTTTAGCCGGACACTAGAGATGGTGGGCATTGTATCATGTTTCTTCTCAGGAACGAGAGCCAAATCAACAAGGTATTTTTTATACAAAACACGCATGGACTGAGGGCATTGATACTCTTGTTCATGTATATCCTTTTCGCGAACCCACGATATTGCCGAAAGTGTAACAATGGCTTTGAATCATCACTTACTGTACTTTGCAACTCAACTAACCACGTTCATTAGTGATTGGGACCATATGCTCAACGTACAAGTTTCATCTCGAGGGGGCGTACACAAAGCGGTGTTCGCAGCATCCTCTCTTCGGGGCGAGCCCTATCGATGATTTCATTCTATACAATGTCAAAACCTGAAATACCAACGGTAGTTTCCAAGTGCCATCTCTATTCGACTCCCATGCTTATTCTTGAACGCTTGAAAATGTAGCATGAGCATGTTGACAATCATTCTAGACTACATGAATAACTAGTGCTAGTCCTTGACCTCTAGCTTTTGCCCAAAGCCGAGCCTCCTCCTTGATTGGGCGGACGAGCTCGCCGGTAGATCGCCGAAGGTCGTTGAAGAGAGCGATGTTTCGATGCTTCGAGACACTCCATGCGGTCAGGGCTATAAGAGAGTTGAGGCCCTTCACCAAACTTGCCGGAGAAGCGGCAAGCGAGGCAGACCACCACGGGAAGAAGGTCGTGTCGGTGCTTGGCAGAAGAACTGGCAAGGCGACGCCAGGATAATATCTCATGCCAGGTGATCTTCGAGAAGACGGACTGGACAAATAGGTGATCAATGGTCTCAAGCTCCTGGTTGTGCAACTTGGATAGAGGGTCGTGAATTAACCATCGCACGCTCTTTGTTCCGCAGTCCAGCAGCGGTCCAAGGAGGCTAACAAGAGAAAAACTTGACGTTCATCGGTGCCCAACACTTCCATATGGGCCGCCAATTGAGCGTGATGGTGGAGCCATTCGTGTATTGCTCGTTCTGGGTCAAGTTCCAAGAGATCTTGTCGGGCACGTCAGAAAGCTCGATCTGCTGAACACGCGACCATAGACCAAAGTATTCGATTGTGATGGCCAGTCCCAGGGAACCATGCATATCGCAGATCCAGGATCGGTCGGTGATCCGATCGCACACCGATCTGTAGCGCCTCGGCCTGCGTGGACTATGGGGTAGATGTGTAGGCATGATCTCGGCAACGGACTGTCCCTAGAGCCAATGGTCAGACCAGAACCGGCAAGTACGACCATCCCCCGAGGTCCGGGTCATGGAAGTGCGAAAGAACTGGTTGGTCTCCTCGTCTCTGGGGAGTTGTAGATGATTCCATGGGCGATTGGGGTCCGCAACCAGTAGCCAAAGCCAACGAGCCCTAAGCATGATGCCCATGCGGTGAAGATCGCGCACAGCCATGTCTCCAAGCTCCAGTGGTCTAGAGATCTTCGGCCAACTAATGAGGCAGCAACAGGCCTTGGAGTCCATACGACCATGCCAAAAAAGTCACGCAGCACCGTGGTGATCTTCTTGAGGATTGAAGGGTTTATGGTCATGGCGAGTAGAATGTGCACTGGCATGGCCATTGCACATGGCGAACAAGAGCGAGTCTCTTGCCCCACGAGAGGGTGGCTTTCCAAGTTTGATAATCTGGGGTACATGGAATTAATCTCACCTTAGCCTCTGTATTTTGACCAGATGACCTTTTAAACCTGGACGGAAAGCGTATTGTGACTATAGAGGCAATATCATATACATGATACTAAATTATGATATTACCCGCTATGAGAGGACTTATTTTTTCTATACAACCTGCTACATCATGACCCACTTTTATTTCCCTTTTGACATAAAGAAAAGGATAATTGAGGATCAAGATTGGCATAGATAATGACAGTATTACAACTAGTATCTAATAGTATCAACATCCCTATCAAAGATATATAAAAATGCAACTTGCCCTGATATTTGCTTGAGCTTACGTTTTAGACCTATCTCCAAAGATATTTCAGGATACAAAAACATACATACTATCATATACATATATACCTAAAATCCATCTATGTGGGAAAAAATAATCAATGGATATTTTTTTCCCATATAGTGAAATTCAGTTTAACAAAATGTTATTGATGAGAAAAAGTAAGAAACTCATTCCTATGCAATAATATGGTTATGTTGAGCTGACGTGTATTATCAATTGAAGAAGTTCTAATTATATAATGCAAAAATCATGTTAATATTCACTAGCATGCGTAGAATCTAAGTGATAAAATATAATAGTTGTGATCACACTTCCATAAAATAAGTTTTATAAAAGTAAAATAGTTCAACATAAATCAATGAAGAAATGCTAGGCCATGCCATATATGTTTTGTTAAACCGAATTTCTTGAGTAACCATCTAAAACCGGTTGTTGAGGATGAAACTTAGCCATGCCAAATAGTTGTTGAGGATGAAGATTAACCATGCCAAATAGTTCAACATGGGATTCAACAATGGGAAATGGATATGAAATAAACAATGAGAACTTAGTCAGGTTTTGGGCGCGTCCGAAAGATCAATTTCTTGAGTAACCATCTAAAACCAGCTTCAATCACAACCTTGACCACGACCAATGTTGGATACACTTTGGGCCTCTCCTTTGTCATCTCATTGTCCGCCAAGGCAAAGAACATCTCTACCAACTGTTCGTGCAACTGCTTCCTTGCAAATTGCATGCCCAGGAAGAAGTCAGGTACAACTACACCAAGGCTCGTGACGAAGCACCACCCAAGGAAGATCCTAAAGCTCCAATACAGCTCGTCAACAAGACATTTTAAACAAGATTAGACAGGAATATGTTTTGGTGAATTTCTAAACACTAGTAGAAAAAGGGTCATTCGTCCCGGTTCGTGAGGGCCATTTGTCCCGGTTCCTGAACCGGGACTAAAGGGTCGTAACTAAAGCCCTATACCTTTAGTCCCGGTTCGATCGAGAACCGGGACAGACGAGGCTCCACATGGCCGGAGCGGCTTGCCCAGGCAGGGGGACCTTTTGTCCCGTTGGTGCCACTAACCGGGACCAAAAAGGCTTCCACGCGTCAGCAGTTCAGGGGCTAGGTTTTTTGTTTTTTTTTCTGAAAGGGGGGTGGTTTGGGGGGTTTTGGGGTTTTGTATGGTTAATTTAGGGGTTTCATATATTGTGTTAGCTAGCTAATAGAGAGGAGTATCCTCTCTTATCTCCGTGCTTGGTCGACGCTACGTATAGAGAGGACTCGACATGCTAGCTAGCTAGTAAGCAAATGAAGGAAACCATTAAGTACAGAAGATCGTCATGAACATATACACAGAGAGAAGTGATCGACCTCTCCTTCTCAGATAGATTGGTCGAACAACAAGTTTTCGTATATCTATCCGACGCTATTGGCTATATATATATATATATATATATATATATATATATATATATATATATATAGAGAGAGAGAGAGAGAGAGAGAGAGAGAGAGAGAGACACAATATAAGATCTCTTACGTCCCCTAACATCTGAACTCAACTTCCACATGGTATTCTCCGTGTTTGTCGATGACGTGGTCAAGAAAGAATCCCGCAAATTCCTATTGAATTGCTCATATGCGATCTTGTGGAAGGAGTTCATCCCGCATCTGCCACATCTAATTTCAAGAAGGGGGTCAATACATATATATGAATGAATCTGAACACAAATGGTGGTAATAAAATAAAATTGTGAATATTATTGCTTACACACTTCATATTGTTGTTTAGAGTAGCCCCACTCACAGGTGGTGTGGTGGATGAACTCGCAAATGTAGTATCCACACAAATCATTCCCGGGTTCCTGCCACAACCACTTTACAAGAAATAGAGGTCAATCAAATTGATAAGCAAGCATGCTAAATGGTATTGATGAAACTAGCTAGAATCAATGGGAGATGCACGGAACTAGCTAGTAGCTAGTACTTACTTTCGGGTGGTCAAATCGTAGTTGCGCCGGTAGTCCCGGAGCTTTTGCGGTGAACTTTTTCCAAACCCTGTCAGACAAAGAAAACAATTACTTGATATCAGAAAATGAACAAAGTTGCCGATATGGTGCGATAATGATAGATTGAACTTACTTCTCAAGCATTTTAGTCATGGTCGCATACTCCTCCGGATTTTTTGTTTGGAGTCTATGACGGTTACTAGTTCCTGCTCAAGCTTAATCTCTAGCAGAATAAAGTGGAAGTTGTGCATGCATGCATAACTCATCAATTACATTACTATAACCTCAAGTAATAAGAGAAACTGAATATGCACAAGACAGTAACACTCACTTGTATTCGTAAGGAAAGAGTATTGTAGCTTTGTTTTGATTTCGAAGTAACGATGCGAGCAAGTTGGCCTCGGTTTGTCTGGCATCATGTTTAACACTCCATTCATCCATGAGATTTATGTTAATGAACCCAATATCACTTATTTGTCTTTTCTTCAATTCGGCGATCTACAATCTGCATAATATAGTGAGGATAATTATATATACATGCAATGAAAGAGCTAAGCTATATATGAGACTTAACTAATTACAGAGAAGTAGTACTTACAGACAGTAGCAAGTGATGATTATTTTATTGAGGGCCTTTTTATTAAAAACTAGAAGAACTCCTTGTATGGAACTAACAACAGATCAATTCCAACGAGGTCGTGCTCCTCTTTAACCGATAGGGACAAAGTATTTTTCCCAGACTTCCTGCAGATGTCCATGTACCAATCATGGAATCTTCGCATCATCGTTGTTAGGGAAGTAGCAGGTCTGACGAGAGGCTTCCCGTGCTTGAATCTTAATGTGTCCACCTCCATTGTTCCAAAAATTATTGCATCATCGTCGGTCATGTAATCTCCAGGATTGGTACCGGGCAGCATCCCCGGAAGATTAGCGACGATATCGCTAGACACATTGAGCGGGGGGCACGATTGCTTCGCTTGTTCGCTGAGCTGGGGAATTTGTTTCCCTTTTCTTTGTTCTGCTAGCCTTTGATCAGTGCAAGTACTTCCCGACCGCTCCGCTTCCTTATATGTCCTTTCAATGATGCGGCCATAGTTGGATTGTGGCGGAGGCGGTGATGGTCGCTATAGGGCATCCAAAGTGCGCTTCTCTTTCACCGGATCTATCTTCTCTGTCGGAGGTGGATGTTTCTTAGCTTTTACCGATTCAAAGAAGTCATTCACTTGGCCTTCATAGATCTTTTGGTTTTCCTCCTCGCTCCTCTCGTATGGTAACTTCTCTAGAGGCTTGAGAGATGATGGACCGTATCTGTATTGCCTCCCGCCTCTGGCTGTACTGCTAGACGCCGAAGCAGGCGGAGCGGCTACGGGTGTCTTCTTTCATTGCTTAAGAGGCGGAGCAGCTAGAGGCGGACTACTACGACGCGCCGGAGCAGCCGGAGCGGCGGCGTCTGTGTTCCGCCGTCGCTTACGAGGGGGCGAAGGAGGAGGCGGGCTGCTCGGACGCGCCGGAGCAGGCTGAGAAGGAGGCGGAGTACTGCGCCCTCACGCGCCGGAGCAGGAGGCGGAGTGCCCTGATCACTCGCCGGAGGAGGAGGAGGAGGCGGCGGAGTGCCCAGCTGACTAGCAGGAGCCGTGAAGTTCAGAAGCTTGATGTGCTCCTTCCCCCATAGACACGGAGTATGCATAGCAAGACCCAGCTGAGTCTCCCCATCACCTGTATGGTGGTCAAGCTGGAGCTCCTCAAATCCCTCCGTTATTTCGTCCACCATCACAACAACATAGCCTTGTGGAATCGGACGGCAGTGAAAAGTTGCTCCGGGTGAAGGAGGGAACACAAAGCCGACAACCGCCTTGAATTTGAGCTGATCCCATTGCGTCATAAGGTGGCACTAGTGTGAATCCGTGATAAAATCCACAGGGTAGCTAGGACCCGTCAAGTCAGGCTGCTGAACGAGCTCGGTGAAAGCCACACTGCTTCTCCGCTGAGATGGCGGGGTAGCTTCTGGGGTAGCTTCTTGGGCAGGATCTCGCAGCTGCTGGTTCTTAACATCTCGTTCCTCTAGCTTTCTTACCCTTGCCTTAAGCTCCTGCAGTTTGCTCTGCTCCACTTTCCTCCTCCTCTCTTGGGTTTTGTAACCGCCTGTGTCGGGAAACCCAACCTTCCATGCAACAGAGCATGGCATGCTTCATGTTCGTCCAGGGTGCTTAGGATTCCCGAGGGCCCTTGTGAGCTCGTCGTTCTCTCTGTCGGGAATGAACTTCCCTTCCCGCACTTTGTTGATTGCTTTTTGAAGCTTCGTGACGGGTGTTGCATGTTGCTCGTCCGTCCAGTAGCACTTCCCTGTTTCAGGGTCCAATTTTCCACCAGCCCCGAAGAACCAAGTCCTACAACGGTCTGGCCAGTGCAATGTCTCTGGTTCGACCGCTTTAGTAATCAGGTCCTGCTCAGCCTTGTCCTACAACGGCCAGGCTTTGAGGTAGCCACCTGATCCCGACTCCGTTCGGTCATCGGAGACGTCATCACGGTTGCCAGAGCCACCATCACGATCATGACCCTCATCCATTGTTTGATCACCGCAGCCTGCTTCCTCTCCTTGCAGACCTTCTTCAATGTCGTTGGGAAACGACAAGACTACATCACCTCCGTCTCGGATTATGTCCCCCAATATCTCTTCTTGATCAAAGTCTCTTTGATGATCCATAGTTTCTGCAAATATTACGACATGGCAATTAATATATAAACATGACATATGGATATATCGAAGTTAACAGGGAGGGGGTATAGCGACAACGACGACATATACATAGAAAAAATGTTATCGGGGAGAGGGTATATATATCGACCCCCACTCACGTCGAAGTTATCGAAGAGGGGGTATATCGACCCTAGCTAGTTCACGACCCTCGACCGCTCGGCGATCCACAACCCTCTACCCTAGTTCCCGACCCTCGACTCCCTCATGTCACGTTTGCCTAGTGTCAAAGGATTCAACAAAACCATGTCTTCATCATTAGGCGAAAGTAACATGCGCATGATGGTACGAAGCTCTCCAAAGTTATTCTGGAACGGGATCCTAGATAGAATATTTCGCTTTTTGGTACAAAGTACAGCAAGAGCCTTCTGAATATCGCTATTTGGAAGGCCTTTGCTGAAATTTGTACCAAAAGGCAGATTATCCTATCCGGGACTCCGTTCCAGAATAACTTTGGAGAACTTCGTACCATCATGCCCCAGTTACTTCCGGCTAATGATGAAGCCATGGATTTCTTCAATATTTTGACACTAGGCAACCTCTCGACCCCTCCCAGATCCTCGACCCCTTGACGACTCTCGACCCTCGAACACTCGGCCCCTCGACGACCCTCGAACCATCGACCCTAGAACCCTCGACCCTCAACAACCCTAGAACCCTCGAACCCTTGACCCTCGAACCCTCGACCCTCAAACCCTCGACCCTCGAACCTCGAACCCTCGACCCTCGACCCTAGTTCCCGACCCTCGACCGCTCGGCGATCCTCAGAGAGTTGGTCGAGCGAGAAGGGGTTGAGCAACGCTCGAAGAAGAAGAAATAGATTAACCTAAAATTTACTAACCTAAAATGCACTAACAACAACTAACCTAAAATGCACTATAAATCAACTAACCTAAAATGCACTAACCTAAATCAACTAACTCAACATATGAAGAAGGAAATGCTATCGGAGAGGGGGTATATTGACCCCCCTCATGTATCCACACACATACATCTATACATACATACATCCATCTATGGATCATCATTGGAAAAAATGCATACATCCATGGATCATCATTTCTCATATATATCCATCTATAGCCACATACATATATAAATGGAAAAAAATGCTATGAAAAATACATATATGAATAAAAATACATATATACTGGTAAATATTCTATGAACATCATTTATCATATATATCAATGCATACATCCATGGATCATCATTGCTCATATATCCATAGTCATATATAAAAAAATTCTATATATGAACAAAAACTTTCTATGAACAAAAAAAATCATTTTTGACATATTTAACATATTCCAAATTTTCCTAACTCTTTTACAACCAGAAAATTACTCCAACTTCATGACAGCACCCACACTCCATTTCACCAAAAACCTTCTGATCCATAGTTCAAAATTTTCAAATTTCATTCAAATGAAATTTGAATTAGATTCAAATTACTTCCTGAAAACCTATTCTAAACCACTCCAAAAATTCTGAAATTTTGCCATCGCGTTGCTGCTGCTCCACTCCTTCTCCTCTCCTCTCCTTCTCCTCTCCTTCTGCTCTTCAATGCGTCAGGGCCGGCGGCGACCATGGAGCAGGGGCAGAGCAAGGGGTACTCGGGCGCAAGAGCGGCGCTTGGGACCATGGGAAAGGGGGGCGGGGGGGTCTCACTTCGAGGGGGGCGGCGATGGCTGGAGTCCGGCGACGAGGACGGTGGGCTCGGGGCGGCACGCGGTGATGGGGATGGCGGGCTCGGGGCGGCGCGGGGAGGTGACGGTGATGACACGGGGTGGCGCGCGACGACGGTGTCAGGGTGGCACGGGCGGCGACGGGGGCGGCAACGACGGGCGCAGGCGACAGTGACGACGAAGACGGGCACGGGCGACGGTGACGAGGAGCAGGGCGTCGCGGCAGAGGGCGGCATCGGCGGCGGGGAGAATGAGGAACGGAATGAAATTTTTGACAAGTGATGTATATATAGCCAGAGCTTTGGTCCCGGTTGGTGGCACCAACCGGGACCAATGCCCCCCTTTAGTTCTGGTTGTTGCCACCAACCGGGACCAAAGGTCTCTTTTCAACAGCCCAAAGGGCGGGAAGCAGAGGCCTTTGGTCCCAGTTGGTCGCACCAACCGGGACCAAAGGCCTTGTGCTGCCCGCGCCCAAATGTTTAGTCCCACCTCGCTAGTTGAGAGGGGCTCAGAGTGGTTTATAACCCGCACTATGGCTGCCCTCTCGAGTTCCTCTCAAATGCAGGCTTATTGGGCCTAATCACGCACTATGCTGCCTGTGGGCCTACTGGGCCTTCTGCGGGCCTGAATCCTGGACCATGGTTGGGTTTCTAGTCGTATTCAGGCCGTGGTGGCCTAGTAGGTGGCATTTTTTTTATATTTTTTTGTTTTCTTTTTTGCTTTATTTATTTTATTTTGTTTCTACTTACTGTTGCTATTTTTATTTATTTTACTTTATTTTACTTTATTTTGTTTCTACTTATTTATTAAAGTTTATTTTGTTTCTACTTATTTTTTATTTTGTTGCTACTTATTTATTTTCTTTTCTTTTTTGCTTTTTTTATTTATTTTATGAAAATTATTTTTATTTATTTATTTTATTAAAGTTTATTTATTTTACTTTATTAAAGTTAATTTTGTTTCTACTTATTTATTAAAGTTAATTTTGTTTCTACTTATTTATTTTCTTTTTTTTGCTTTTTTATTTATTTTATGAAAAATCTTTTTTCTTTTAATGTTTTGAATAGAAAATACTTTGATAATTTTAGTTGCATAAATTTTATATAATTTTAGTTTCAATAATACTAGAGGTTATGAAAGCATTTCAATTGAACGCTGAAAATACTGAAAGTTGGCATGGTATCATCATTTCACCCACATAGCATGTGCTACAAAGTTGAGAGGGTTACGACAAAAACTGGATGCACTTCGTGTACAAAACAGACAATCTCTTTCGAAGTATCAGGGTTTCGGACGAAAACTCATCTATTACAAAGGGATTTCATTTGTTCAAATGTAACTGCAGTGATATTCTACATCAAAGGCATCATCATAATAGTTGTTGATAGAAAGTCTTCACTTTTTCTTTGCTTGTGTTCTTTGCTTATTGCGCCGTAACCATGGATAATCTTCATCGTTTAACAGGGTGCTTGGGTCAACCTTGACTTTGAAGGGAGGAATTTCATGGAACTTTTCATAATCTTCAGACACGCCTGTCTTGCCCTCCAATCCCATGTTGTCTCTTTTTCCTGAAAGAACTATGTGGCACTTTGGCTCATCGTATGATCTTTCCACTTCCTTATCTTTTCTTTTTCTCGGTTTGGTAGACATGTACTTCACATAGAAAACCTGTGAAACATCATTGGCTAGGACGAATGGCTCGTTTGTGTACCCCAGATTGTTCAAATCCACTGATGTCATTCTGTACTGTGGGTCTACCTGTACCCCGCCTCCTGATAGATTGACCCATTTGCACTTAAACAAAGGGACCTTAATATCATTTCCATAGTCAAGTTCCCATATGTCCACTATGTAACCATAATATGTGTCCTTTCCCCTCTTAGTTGTTGCATCAAAGCGGACACCACTATTTTGGTTGGTGCTCTTTTGATCTTGGGCGATCGTGTAAAATGTATTCCCATTTATCTCGTACCCTTTGTAGGTCATTACAGTAGAAGATGGTTCCCTCACCAACGAGTAAAGGTCATCAAAAACAGTGTTGTCACACCTGAGACGTGTTTGGGACCAACTGCCGAAACTCCTGATGTGTTCACATGTAATCCAGTCGTCACACTGGTCCAGGTTTTTGGAGCGCAGAATATTCTTGTGTTCATCAACATACGGGGTCACCAAGGTAGAATTCTGTAGAACCGTGTAGTGTTCTTGAGACCAAGAATGCCCGTCCCTACATACTATTGAGTCCCCTCCTAGCATGCCTTTTCCACCCAGTCTCCCATCATACCGCGATTGAGGGATACCTATCTTCTTAAGGTCAGGAATGAAGTCAATACAAAACCCAATGACATCCTCTGTTTGATGGCCCATGGAGATGCTTCCTTCTGGCCTAGCATGGTTATGTACATATTTCTTTAGGACTCCCATGAACCTCTCAAAGGGGAACATATTGTGTAGAAATACAGGGCCCAGAACGACAATCTCATCGACTAGATGAACTAGGACGTGCATCATGATATTGAAGAAGGATGGTGGGAACACCAGCTCGAAACTGACAAGACATTGCCCACATCACTCCTTAACCTTGGTAGGATTTTTGGATCGATCACCTTCTAAGAGATTGCATTGAGGAATGAACATAGCTTCACAATGGCTAATCGAACGTTTTCCGGTAGAAGCCCCCTCAATGCAACCGGAAGCAGTTGCATCATAATCACGTGGCCGTCATGAGACTTTAGGTTCTGGAACTTTTTCTCTGCCATATTTATTATTCCCTTTATATTTGACGAGTAGCCAGACGGGACCTTCATACTGAGCAGGCATTCAAAGAAGATTTCCTTCTCTTCTTTGGTAAGAGCGTAGCTGGCAGGACCTTCATACTGCTTTGGAGGCATGTCGTCTTTTTTGTGCAAAAGTTGTAGGTCCGCCCGTGCCTCCGTTGTATCTTTTGTCTTCCCATACACGCCCAAGAAGCCTAGCAGGTTCACGCAAAGGTTCTTCGTCACGTGCATCACGTCGATTGAAGAGCGGACCGCTAGGTCTTTCTAGTAGGGTAGGTCCCAAAATATAGGTTTCTTCTTCCACATGGGTGTGTGTCCCTTAGTGTCATTCGGAACAGATAGTCCGTCGGGGCCCTTTCCGAAGATTACTTTTAAATCATTGACCATAGCAAGTACGTGATCACCGGTACGCATGGCGGGTTTCTTCCGGTGATCTGCCTCGCCTTTGAAGTGCTTGCCTTTCTTTCGACATTGATGGTTGGTCGGAAGGAATTGACGATGCCCTAGGTAAACATTCTTCATGCATTGGTCCAGGTATATACTTTGGGTGTCATCTAAACAGTGTGTGCATGCGTGGTATCCCTTGTTTGTCTGTCCTGAAAGGTTACTGAGAGCAGGCCAATCATTGATGGTGACAAACAGCAACGCATGCAGGTCAAATTCCTCCTGTTTGTGCTCATCCCACACACGTACACCGTTTCCAATCCACAACTGTAAAAGTTCTTCAACTAATGGCCTTAGGTATACATCAATGTCGTTGTCGGGTTGCTTAGGGTCGGGCCTTGGATGAGAACTGGCATCATAATGAACTTCCGCTTCATGCACATCCAAGGAGGAAGGTTATAGATACATAGAGTCACGGGCCAGGTGTTGTGATTGCTAGTCTGCTCCCCGAAAGGATTAATTCCATCCGCGCTTAAACCAAACCATACGTTCCTTGCGTCACCTGCAAACTCCTCCCAGTACTTTCTCTCGATTTTTCTCCACTGCGACCCGTCAGCGGGTGCTCTCAACTTTTGTCTTTCTTACTGTCATCTCTGTGCCATCGCATCAACTTGGCATGCTCTTTGTTTCTGAACAGGCATTTCAACCGTGGTATTATAGGAGCATACCACATCACCTTGGCAGGAACCCTCTTCCGGGGGCGCTCGTCATCAACATCACCAGGGTCATCTCGTCTGATCTTATACCGCAATGCACCGCATACTGGGTATGCGTTCAAATCCTCGTACGCACCACGGTACAGGATGCAGTCATTAGGGCATGCATGTATCTTCTGCATCTCCAATCCTAGAGGGCAAACAACCTTCTTTGCTGCATACGTACTGTCAGGCAATTTGTTATTCTTTGGAAGCTTCTTCTTCAATATTTTCAGTAGCTTCTCAAATCCTTTGTCAGGCACACCATTCTCTGCCTTCCACTGCAGCAATTCCAGTACGGTACCGAGCTTTGTGTTGCCATCTTCGCAATTGGGGTACAAACCTTTTTTGTGATCCTCTAGCATGCGATCGAACTTCACCTTCTCCTTTTCACTTTTGCACTGACTCCTTGCATCAACAATGACCCGGCGGAGATCATCATCGGGCACATCGTTTGGTTCCTCTTAATCTTCAACAGCTTCCCCCGTTACAGCATCACTGTATTCAGGGGGCACATAGTTGCCATCATCCTCTTCTTCTTTTCTATCTTCCATCATAACCCCTATTTCTCCGTGCTTGTCCAAACATTATAGTGTGGCATGAAACCCTTCTCAAGCAGGTGGATGTGAAGGGGTTTCCGGTCAGAGTAAGACTTCGTATTCTCACAGATAGGGCATGGACAACACATAAAACCATTCTGCTTGTTTGCCTCAGCCACTTCGAGAAAATCATGCACGCCCTTAATGTACTCGGAGGTGTGTCTGTCACCATACATCTCTTGCCGGTTCATCTATGTGCATTATATATAATTAAGTGTGTCAAAAACCATTACAGAACATCATGAATAGATAATTAAGTGTTCAAATTAATATAAGTTCATCATCACATTAAAACCAAATCATATACATAGTTCTCATTGAACAACATATAGCTCTCCAGAGCATCTAATCAATTAAACCATACATTGAAACTATGTAAAACATTTCAATGCAAAAACAAATGCGATCATAATCGCAACCAAGGTAACAATTGATCCAATGACATAATGATACCAAGCCTCGGTATGAATGGCATATTTTCTAATCTTTCTGATCTTCAAGCGCATTGCATCCGTCTTGATCTTGTGATCATCAATGACATCCGCAACATGCAACTCCAATATCATCTTCTCCTCCTCAATTTTTTTATTTTTTCCTTCAAGAAATTGTTTTCTTCTTCAACTAAATTTAACCTCTTGACAATAGGGTCGGTTGGAATTTCCGGTTCACATACCTCCTAGATAAATAAAATCTATGTCACGTTGGTCAGCATAATTGTCATAAACAATAAATGAACCAAATAGTTATAAAGATAATATATACCACATCCGAATCATAGACAGGACGAGGGCCGATGGGGGCGGATACCAAAACCATCGCACTAAATAATAAGAAGCAATAATAAAAGTAAGAAAATTATACAAGTATCTATATAAACATACAAGTAATATTTTTTTTCCTTTCAGAAAGAAGATAAGAACGAGAGGCTCACCACGGTGGTGCCGGCGACGAGATCGGCGCGGGCGATCGACGAAGGTGAAGATGGAGACGAGACGTGACGGACCACTAAACCTAGTCAAATATTGAGGAAAATGGAGCTTGGAGGTCGAGCTTGGAGAGGAGAAAGCTTAAGTAGTGTGGCTCGGGCATTCCATCGAACACCTCTTGTGCATAGGAGGTGAGCTAGAGCACCACAAAGCTCTCCAACGGCCGGCCAGAAAAACAGAGCAGTGGAGTGCTCTGCTCGCGGGCGAGGGGGTATATATAGGCAACTCATTGGTCCCGGTTCGTGGCATGAACCAGGACTAAAGGGCAGCCTTTGGTCCCGGTTCAAGCCACCAACCGGGACCAATGATGGTGGGCCAGGAGCGAGGCCCATTGGTCCTGGTTCGTCCCACCAATCGGGACCAAAGGGGCTAGACGAACTAGGACCAATGCCCCCACAAGGCCTGGCAGCCCCCCTGGCCTCACGAACCGGGACCAATGGGCCCATGAGTCCTGGTTCGTGACTGAACCAGGACTAATGGGCTTATCTGGCCCGAACGTAAGCCCTGTTTTCTACTAGTAAAATGAGACCATGTTTAATAGTGTTTCACCATGTTTTGAAATCTGATTTCTAAAACTTGTCAAAATATATTCTGAGAATGGTCTTGTTTGAAAGCCCTCATCACTAGAGCACACATATGCAAATGGATCTTCAATTGGAATTTTGGTTTGTAAGATAAAATGATTTTTAGTTTGTAAACATTATGAAAAAGCATGCGAGAGTAGAGCATAGCATGATACAATGGACAAAGCATAGCGTTCGTGCAATCTCTAGTAAAGGTACTATGGATGAATCATAGTAAATGATTGATGTGAGGGAATAAAATTCAATTGAATAAGCAACATGCGTGAAATGTACTATACATCGGACCAAAACTGCATGTGTCATAATCTCCAAGAAATGGATGGCTTAGCCATGCAGAAAGAACATCATCTCTCCTCAAACAACAAGAACAACTAACAAGAAGGGGGAGAGATACTCCCTCCGTCCCATAATATAAGAGTGTTTTTACACTAGTGTAAACGCTCCTATAGTATGGGACAGAGGGAGTAGAACTTACGCTATAGACTTCGTTGCAGCTTGGACAATGCTTTTCTCTGTCTCCTCCACGCTTGTTGTCCCCTGATACGTCTCCAACATATCTATAATTTTTTATTATTCCATACTATTATATTAGCAATCTTGGATGTTTATTATGCAATTATATATCATTTTTTGGGACTAACCTATTAACCTAGTGTAGTGACAGTTGCTGTTTTTTGCATGTTTTTGGCTCTTTTAGGAAATCAATATCAAACAGAGTCCAAACGTAGAAAATACTTGGATTTTTTGTGGACCAGATGGGACACTAGAAGGTTCAGGAGAAGACCTGACGAGCCACGAGGGAGCGACAAGCTCGGGAGGCAACGGAGGGAGAAGAAACTAAAATATTTAATTGCAAGATCTAAAGATATACCTTCAAGCACTCACCTTCCCGACAACGGCGCCAGAAAAGAGTTTGATGTCTACTACACAACTTGTTCTTGTAGACTCGTGTTGGGCCTCCAAGCACAGAGTTTTGGAGGACAGTAGCAAATTTCCCTCAAGTGGATGACCTAAGGTTTATCACTCCGTGGGAGACGTAGGATGAAGATGGTCTCTGTCAAACAACACCGCAACCAAATAAAGAAAATCTCTTGTGTCCCCAACGCACCAAATACAATGGTAAATTGTATAGGTGCACTAGTTCGGCGAAGAGATGGTGATACAAGTGTACATATTGATTTTTGTAATGAGAACAATAAAAAAACAGCAATGTAGCAATTGATAAAACGGAGCACAAACGGTATTGCAATGCTTGAAAATGAGGCCTAGGGTCCGTACTTTCGCTAGTGCAATCTCTCAACAATGCTAATCTAATTGGATCATATAACCATCCCTCAACGTGCAATGAAGAATCACTCCAAAGTTCTTATCTATTGGAGAACATAAGATGAAATTGTTTGTAGCTATTCTTTCCGATCAATCTATCCAAGAGCTCGTACTAAAATAACACCAAGTTATTATTTCCGATCGATCTATCAAGAGTTCATACTAAAATAACACCAAGTTATTCTTCCCGATCGATCTATCAAGAGTTCGTACTAAAATAACACCAAAGCAAATTCAGATTCATAATACTCAATCCAACACAAAGAACCTCAAAGAGTGCCCCAAGATTTCTACCGGAGAAACAAAAGAAGAGAACATGCATCAACTCCTATGCATAGGTTACCCCAATGTCACCTTGGGAATCCGCGAGTTGAGTGCCAAAATATATCTCAAGTGAATCAATATAATACCCCATTGTCACCACGAGTATTCATATGCAATACATATATCAAGTACTCTCAAATCCATAAAAGTATTCGATCCGATAAGAACGAAAGCTCAAAGGGAAAACTCAATTCATCATAATAAGATGGGGAGGGAGAAACACCATATGATCCAAATATATTAACAAAGCCCGCGATTCATCAAGATCGTGCCATCTCAAGAACACGAGAGAGAGAGAGAGAGAGAGAGATTAAACACATAGCTACTGGTACAAGCCCTCGACCCCGAGGGTGGACTACTCCCTCCTAATCATGGAGACCATATGGAAGATGAAGATGGCCTCCGGTGATGATTTTCCCCTCTGGCAGGGTGCCGAAACGGGCTCCCGATTGTTTTTAGTGACTATAGAGGCTTGCGGCGGCGGAACTTCCGATCTAGGGTTATTCCCGATTGTTTCTCTATTTATAGGATTTTTCATTGTTGGAATCACGTGAAGATGGGCCTCGGGGTGAGGACGACCCCTCTGGGCGCGCCAGGCCGCTCTGGCGTGCCCTGGTGGGTTTTGCCCACCTCGTGGGTCTTCTAGCCCTCACACGAAGCTTCTAATGCCTCTTTTGTTCCCAAAAAAAATCGTAAAAAAGTTTCCTTGCATTTGGAGAACTTTTATTTCTACACAAAAAACAACACCATGGTAGTTCTGCTGAAAACAACGTTAATCCAAGTTAGTTCCATCCAAATCATACTAAAACCATATAAAATTATTGTAAACATAGCATGAATACTTCATAAATTATAGATACGTTGAAGACGTATCACCTACCCGTACGGTGTCTGCGGGAAAGGGGTTAACAACTTAGTGAACCATATCTTACCTGTGACAGGGACATGTGGTAGCACGAATCAAGTTTGGGGGTTACCGGAACAAGACTCGATCTACGGTCGACTCAGGAGGTTCATATTTCCTGCAGTGGTTAGCACATTATATTTCCTTTAGCAATACCAACAAGGTCACAACCCAACATGCCTCACTGATCACTCTTATCACTACAAGGTTCATGTTTCACGGTCACTTTTATTTGTGACAAATTCTTTCCTGCAGGTTAGTCAGGATCAACATAGGCATGTGTGGCACGAATGTTTCATGTTGAAGTGAAATAAAATGTTGACAAGGGACTACATATGCATGATCATCTATGTGCAATTCCATTTGAGGTAACATAAACATGTTTAAAAAATTCTAGCAAGCAATCAACCAAGCAGTCATCATATCAAGTGTCCAAGATGCTTGCCTTGGGCATGTAGAAAAGTTGGGTGCACTCCATAAGCTTTGAAAATTCATTTCCCTCCATATATCCTACTTTCAAAATAATGCAATTACAACATGATTTGAAAACTGTAAAAAAAGTTGTTTGGAAAATTTTGAAATAGATACTATAATAAACTAGATGAAAAATAAAGAATGTCAGAGAAAGAATTAATCCATCTGGAGTTGGGAATAAAAAGTTGTTAAGGTTTTAATATCACGGATTTTTCTGCAATAAAAATCACTACTTCTGGGTCCATTACTGTTTTAACAGAAAACGCTTCGGTTATAAATACGTTTCTCTCGCTCACCGAGGATGGAGTAGTCCTCGACAAGGAGTACGGCCAGCCACCGGCATCGGCGTCTGGTATGGTCGCTATCGTCATTCGACTGTCGTCTCGTACGGCCGCCGTCCACGGGCAGTTTATCCGGCCGTCCGCGACGAAACCTTAGCGCACTGTCCCTGAACGTGTCGTTCGCCGAGCCAACAGTGTGGCATGGTTCCGCCATGGATGAGTCGTCCGACAGGTCGGCGGGCGACGAGCTCCTGCAGCGAGGCCATGGACGAGAGGTTGCATCATGTTGTTTGGCCGCGCCGTCAAGGCCCTGCGGTGTATCCGCCATTGACGCAAGCAAGAATAACAGGATCGTAATCTTCTCGCAAAAGAAAAAACAGGATCGTAATCAGAAGTGCCTAGCATGATGATGAAGGGCCCGTTCGGTGTCCCTCTGCTCCACGCCTCCACTCCTGGAGCGGACGGAGCTGAAGTTAGAAACCTCGGAGCAGGCAAAGAGGTGCTCCCATATCCGTGGATTTTAAGGAGTCGGTGGATTGCCGAACGGGCCTGAAGTACATGGGTTTTGGAATTGGGAAGTGGGAACGAGCGATTGGAATTGAGAATTGATGGCGAGTGGGAATGGGATGCTTTGAGATTGTCATCGCCTTGTATCGCACATTCAAATGGGTCTCACATCCTGGCTTGGAGTGAAGTCTGTAGGCCTCGTCGAAAACGAACCCTCACCTTCAAATCCCTGAAGTCTATACCGTGTCCTCCCTAATCCCGGACCTTGTTGCCCTTTCAGGAATGGATTTGCTGATGTGCCAGGGGAGACCGGGATTTCTAACTTATTTATAAAGGAAAAACGAAGTGAGTGCATGCATGGCGCGTGGTAGCGTAGGAGGAAAAAAGGAAAAAGAAAGAAACGCATGTACGCGTACGTGCGTACGCTTGTGAGACCTGGTTTGGTACTAAGATTTTTCTCCGCTCCCGCACGCCATTGGCTCGTTGCAATCCACGCCCGGCGTAGCGGTACAGGAGTGGCTTCGGCGCAGGAGTCTAAGAGCAAGTCTAGTAGAGGCCTCAAATCCTCAAACCTTTAAAAATAACTGCTTTTTTACGGTCTTCGCCGAAAAATAGCCGTAGACTAGAACCTCTAAACCCTCAAACCCGTAAATAAATTTAGAGGTCCAACCCTCAAACTGCTCCCCAACCTGTAGAAGTGAGGGTTGGGAGGAAAAACTCCCCCAAACCCGCACTCCTCTTTCCTCTCACGCGGGAGGGAAATTTCATCCCCGCCTCCCCGGCTCCTCCCGCCGCCTCCTCCCGCCGTCGCGCCCCACGCCAGCCATGGAGGCCTCCGCCGCCGCCGCGTCCCCACCCGCCGCCGCGCCTGCCCCGCCCGACTCGGGCCCCGCCCCCGCCCCCGCACCCGCCCAGCACCCGACCGTGGCCGATGTGGTGACGGCGACACACGTCGGGGCCAAGCGGCGGCGGGCGGGCCTCGCACCGCCTCCTCCCGCCTCCCGGCTCCCGCCCCGGCCCCGTCCCCGCCCCGGCTCCCGCCCCGGCCCCGTCCCCGCCCCGGCTCCCGCCCCGGCCCCGTTCCCGCCCCGGCGCCCGCCCCCGCCGCCGCGCCCGCCCCCAGGAAGAGCCGGCCGAAGGCGGCCTCCCATGGGCCGCGAGGGGCTTCCTCCAAGGTCGTCGGCTCGTCTCCGGCCATGAAGAAGCTGCGGAAGAAGCCCGCGGCCCCGCCCGCCGCCGTCGCCGAACCTCCTCCCGCCGCGCACGAGGTGTTCGAGGAAATGGCAACCCCATCCTCGTTCATGGACCTCCTCCAAGACACGGAGGTGGACCTCGGGGCTCCGCCTCTAGAACCCTTTAGGGTTGGTGACGACTTAGAGGAAGATGAGGAGGATGAAGGGGATGACGAGGAGGAGGTGGCCGAGATAGGGGAGGAGGCATTCACCGCCGCTTCCCGCCCACACGCGTGGTTGACAAACTACACCGAGGCGGAAGATATCCTATTGGTTCGTGCTTGGGCGGCTGTGGGGATGGATGCAAGCACCGGCACCGATCAAGCCGATAAACGGTATTGGCAAAGGATCGAGGACAACTATTGTAGGATCAAGCCGAAGAATAGTGGGTTCATCTCTCGCACTTACCGGCCGCTTCAAGGCCGGTGGGAGTTGATGAAGCCCGCTTGTGCTAGTTGGAGTGCGGCCATGGACCAAGTGAGGGATGCACCACCTAGTGGAACCGTGGAGAGTGACTATGTGAGTACATATCTCTTTACTATTTTGATTATGTGTGTGTACTATGCTATTGGTGGGTTCTTATGTGATTATGTGTGGTTGATAGGAGACAATTGCCGGCATGAGGTACAAGGAGATGGCCGCTTCCAAGGGAAAGCCATTCCCATTTAAGCATGCTTGGGCAATGCTTCAAACCTTTGACAAGTGGAAGTTGAGGGATCAAGAGACCGCACCCAAGAAGTCGACAATGCTTAGGATGGATGATAGTGAAGATGAGGAGGAGAGGAACTTGGGCAAGCCCGAGGGAACCAAGAAGGGCAAGCTAAGGGTGAAGATGGAAGGAGAGGCGTCAAGCCTAAGGGAGAAGATGGAGCACATGATGAAGGCAAGAGAGGAATTGACAACGAAGACATTGGAGACGAAGCTTCTTATCACCGAGAAGAAGAAAGAGGTCAAGCTTGCACAAGTTGAAGCAAAGCGTGAAGAAGCAAAGAGCAAGGCCGACTTGGAGGAGAGGATGATCAAGCTCAAAGAGGCAAAGGTATGGAAAGAACTCATGGTGGAAGAGAAGGAGCACATGATGATGTCCAAGAAGGACATGGATGAAGACCAATTGCAATGGTGGAAGGACTACAAGGAGGACATCACGGAGAGGAAGAGGATGTTCCGTGGTGCGTCCTCTACTTTTCGAGGTGACACTCCGATGAGTAGTTGTGGCGATGGCGGTGTGGACGAGTCCACCGGCGCCTATGGAGATGCTTGATGGAGCCCGCATGTGGTCTAGGAAATGGCGCCGAGGTGCAACTTCTTGGTGATGGTGCCGATGAGAGGGGGAGGATGATGATTTTGTGATGTAAACTATTAAACCATGCATCAATGATTGTCATTTGGTAGTTTGTTTAGAGGTTGATTGTATTCTTGTAGTCATAAATTGTGAGATGTCAAATGATAGATTTAAAGGTTGGGGTTGAGGCAAAGACTAGAACCCTCAAACCTAACCCTTAAAGCAGTTTAAGGGTTGAGTTTGAGGGTTCTAGTCTTTGGTGACGACTTGGATGAAGATGAGGAGGATGAAGGGGATGACGAGGAGGAGGTGGCCGAGATAGGGGAGGAGGCATTCACCGCCGCTTCCCGCCCACACGCGCGGTCGACAAACTACACTGAGGCGGAAGATATCCTCTTGGTTCGTGCTTGGGCAGCTGTGGGGATGGATGCAAGCACCGGCACCGATCAAGCCGGTAAACGGTATTGGCAAAGGATCGAGGACAACTATTGTAGGATCAAGCTGAAGAATAGAGGTTGATTGTATTCTTGTAGTCATAAATTGTGAGATGTCAAATGATAGATTTAAAGGTTAGGGTTGAAGCAAAGACTAGAACCCTCAAACCCAACCCTTAAAGCAGTTTAAGGATTGAGTTTGAGGGTTCTAGTCTTTGCCCTTGTTTTTCAACCCTTAAAAGTGCCAAAAAAACTGGCACTTCTCAACCCTTAAAACTGCTTTAAGGGTTTGAGGGTTTTACTAGACATGCTTGCTTTAAGGGTTTGAGGGTTTTACTAGACATGCTCTAAGGTGGAGCGGCGACCCTCCCCCAAACGTCTGCCGGAGCTGGAGTCGGCGCTGGACCACGGGAGGGGAGGGGAGGGCGGCCGGTGGTGCAAGCAAGAGCACGGTGGGCGTCACGAACTCACGATAAACCGGAATCGGCGACTGTGGTGGAGCAGCGGGATCATGGGGAGGGAGGGACCCGTTGCATTGCTAAATTGCTAAACATACACAGGTCAGGTGAGATTTTTTATGTGGCTGGTTAGATCTAACTAGATGGGCCTGATGGTCATGTGTTTTGTTTTTTTAATAATAGTACAGATAATCGAGTATTCAAGATCCGATGGGGCCGACTTGAAGAGAGAGAAAAAAAAACTCACACCTTAAGCCTGCTGACAGTTGAAGATCTATCTCTTGAACATTTGACAGATAACTGCATACAGTACCATTGTATTTCACGGTTGAATGACAGTCTGTCTCAACACATTCCTTATCAAAGCAGAGTCGATCAACTAATCTACTAACACCCATAATAACTGATAGTTTTATGGGGCTTCCCGACTACATGATGAAGAGCAAGTGTAACAACCTACAATTACAATACTTTGTCAATAGGTTTCAACTCCGTTGGTAAATTGTCATAGTTGCCTGGACCAAAGTCAAACTCGAGGGTGCGCTTCTTCCCATCAACGTCTATCTCATGTTGTTTCAAGACCGTACACTCTCGATTAAGTGTTTGGTATCTGCATTAAGATAGGAAATAGTCTTATTAGCACAACATCAATAAGAATATTAGTAATCAAAACAAATTGGTTTACTTCATGATACTACTGACATACTACTATCATATATACGTGACAAAAAAAATGCAACCTGGCTTCTCTGAAATCCTCAACACGAATTCCCAACCCATACGATCTTGTACCTTTCGAATGATCATTTTCAACTGCAAATAGGAAACATTGTTGAGAAAGCGGATGAAATCTTCAAACAACACCGACATGTCTACAATAAAAGATGGCATCCTTTCATATTCAATTAGCTACTGATGATTCATGGTGATATCATAGTTATTATTGTTCATATGTTACGAGAATTACAAAAACTATATAACATGAACTAAAGGCCGGCATCAAAACATCTTGTATCAGATTCTCGAGCGGTCAGTTCACGATATATAGGAACACTGAGGTGCTTTATATAATCAAGTAAGGTGTTTAGGTTCAAATATATTTGAAAACTCTGCTGTGAATATGGGAAACAGCGGATTCTTTCTGAATAAAGCATAGAGCTGAACTAGATAATATATTATGGCAACATGAACATAGAGACATAGAGAAGCTCAGGAGCAAGGTCTTATGCAGCATCCTTAAAAAAAAGGCTATAACACAGTTGCGCCTGCAAATAAAATTATTTCAAGGAATTGAAGGGTTGCAAACCTGTGATACTACATGTAAAGAAGGGTGGAAACTTACACGCCAATGCTGCAGAAGATTTCGAAGGGCCTAATTTCCCCTGGTAAGAAAATAAGAATGATGATTGTCAAATAAATCAAGACAGGAATAGCTAACTCCAAATTTAGTATAACTGGAGGTAACAAATGTTTGAAGGAAGGCCAAACATGTACTCCCTCTTTCTCTAAATGATCTTATATTTCTTTACAGAGGGAGTAAGTTATAAATCTCCAACATGCGAGTTCTCGTAAATATTGCCACCGCGTTGACTAGTCGACAAAATATTTCAGTGGATTCTTAATTTTACAGGAATTTCGGAATAATTTCAGGGGAAATAGTTCTGTTCCCGCAGGATTGATAAGAAATATCTAATACTTAAAAATAGACCATCAAGACATGGCATGCATGTGAAGCATCGGTTGCCAGGATACACTAACATAAAAGAAAATAACTGAGGTGCGGCTGACCTTTACAAGTAAATCTGTATGAAGCTGCCAACTTGCAGCTACCTGAAACGATGAATTGCCAGCATCATCTGTTGGTTTGTCTTTATCCACCCTAAAGTTCACACAAGATGGAGCTGTAGTAAACTGAATCAGTCGCAAAACTGATAAATATGTATTTGTTTAAGGTATACCTTGTGGCTAGCTCAAGTCCAAGATCAATGTAGTTCAAAGTTTCATCTCCACCCCGATAATTTAGTACCTGATATAGTATGCAGACTCTTGGTTAAGATGAAATATTTAAATATAATAATAACTTCTTATTTCAACCCACGAAAGACACAAACTAAATTCTTTCACCTAAGTGTCGATCCTGTTATTCACTGGGTGGATATGATTTCTCCTAAGTTCGTAATTCTGGACACTAATCCCAAATTGGATTTTATTCTGCTAGAATTCCAAACAATATGATATTTCTTTTAAATGCACATAATCAGATTTTAATGCATGCATGCTTTAAACATTAGTATTCAAAGAAATGAACTGTAATATATCCCCAAATTAAATACAGACTGAAGTCTATCAAATGTTTTCCTAAAACCTTTCAAGAAAATGTTTCCCTAAAAGATGAAATATAGGACAACCATTACATGGCAATGGTCTTGCCTACATATGCAACTAGCTAAAAGGATTAGAACAATGATCTTCAAAATAATATGCACGTTATATAACTTGTTATTCACCTAGGAAAAGATGGCAACAGGACAAATAACCCAATCCTCAAGGGCTGGCAGAGTATTTTTCTTATGGAACTGCTAGAGTAAATTGCTAAGTAGGATAAAGGAGATATATTTTAAATCCCAATTGTAGTTGCAGGAAGCAACTCTAGTTATCAAGAAATGAAATGCAATTGCACTTGCCTTTGCAGAAATATGGTGTTGATAGAACGATGCAACCAGCTGCACACCAAGGAAAAGGAAATGCCATTAAGTGAGAATAAATAAATGTAACTTTTGCTGTGTATGAGATTTGATGAAGGAAAAACTATATTTATATATCAAGGTTCTCCTTTAGTAGCTGAGGGCCACTTCTTAATAGTCTATCAAAGGAAACATACATAAGATCACTGGATTCTTTATTTGTAAGTCAAAATCGAGGAATTTTACAATGGAACTGCTCTGCACACGACAAACACTATGCACGACCATTGCACGACCGCCCATCTGTGGGTGTGCTGCCGTCTGTTGCCATGCATCAACCGACTGATTGGATTGTCGTCTGTAAATCATGTGCATAGTGTCGTGCATATAGCAGTGCTCATTTTACAAACACATGCATACCGTAGAAGTAATAATTTATTGAAATTACAAACAGAGAATGGTATAGTTAAATAATTCTTCCAAAGAATAGTCATGTTCACAACAGCAGTATTAAATTTTTAAAAATAGGAGCATCTTAATTATATGCATCAAATACACATCATGGCCGGCAGTCTGTTTATAATCCTGTCAAAATGCATAAGCCAGTGCAACCTAACAAACCAATAGACATCATGCCTGGCACTCTGTTTTTAATCTTGTGAAAAATACCTAAAGCTATTGCCAGCTAACACACAATATGAAGCTTTCTTGTCAACTAATAAGGAATAAATATAACAAACCTGCGAACTTCTAACAAGCTCTAGTGCAAAATTAAATGAAGGGCTGAGTGGGCTACTTGAGCCTACACCATAACCGATTGCACAATTCCAGTTCATCAAGTCAGTAAAAGGCATAGGATGCTTGCTTCCACCTGTTGGAGTATATTTTTTGTACACAGAAGAAATCAAAATGCTTGCGTTTGGTGACACAGAACAAAATGCTGGAAAGTGTAAATACAGTGAACATCTATATCCCGACTATCTTTATGTAAGAAACGGCACATGACTCCAAATAGAAAAATGCTTGTAATAATAAACATATGACATGTCAGCAGAACATTTAAAGCTGATACAGTGCAAATTACAATAACCTAGAATTGCAACTAGTAAATGCATAGCATGGAAATCTTGTAATTTGTAAAAAGAAAAGGTCTTTAAGTGCACAGACTTGTGGACACATGAACTTGACAAGTTGCTTGTTTATTTATAAAAATCCCTTAGGTATAAAATACACGGTAGGGTCTAGTAATATCCTACATAGAAATCCACAATAGAGAAAAACCAAATGATGATATCATGGTGTTTAATTGCACTTAGCTTCAGAATAAATTAAGAACAGCATGTTAGTGTTCCACTTTTAGTTTTAACACGACAATATGAATTTTCGGTTTATAGACCTTTTGTAACTAAAAATAGTTGTCCGAAAACACCCTTGTACAGTTATGTATTGTATGCACCTTATTTATGGTCCTTCCTAAATCGAGAATTTTTTATGGTAAATTCTGAATGAAGTATTAACATTGTAAACAGAAAGCCTCAAAAAGCAAAGGAGCATTTTCCATGTGGACACAGAAGAGTATCAAATATTTAAATAAAAAAGAATATGCAAGAGCCTCAAAATCTGCGGCGTAGAATATATTGCTCTGATAATCAGTGAACGTTTAGTAACACAAACCTATTGGTTTGTATTGTACGCCTGCACTTAAATTCCCTTTTCTCCCAACCAACCATGCACCATAGGGTACCTCACCAGGCGCTACAAACAAAAGTCATATCAGCATACCATGACATAACTGAATGTAAGTATTATTTTATTAGAGAATAACATAAATAAATATGTTTAAAATTGATAAGAGTATTAATACATGGTACATAACATCTTTACTCTTCAATCATAATTCAATACTCCAAGTAGAACTATAAGTAATTGGCGTACAAGGAAATGGGACGAAGGAGGCCCCAATTGATAGATTCTCTGAACCATATCTTAAACCCATGACACCATAATCTTCTGGGCATGCCCTGCAAAACAGAAGAATAAACTTCGCCATGTTACTAATCGTATTTACAAATCAAGAACAAGAACATCTTGTACCTGGTCATGGAAATGTCTCATCAAGATGTTAGTAGGAAGCTATGTACAACTAAATAGATGATCGACAGCCACAGTCAAGATATAAGATACACAACCTACCTGTTTGCCATATTCAAAGGGAATGTCCCAAAGGCGCCAATACGATACTTCGGATAGTAAATGCTTGAAGACAGCCGCATTGTGCTGGAAAATACAAGTTATAAGCCAAATCGGTATATTTCTGCACCTTGCATAACAGAATTAGAACTGTTCATGACAAACAAGAGATAACTTACGGCTTTGAAGTCGACACAAGAAAGTCCACAAACGTATTGGGATCTTTCAAATCCCTACAAAAAAAATGTCAAGCCATTTGGTGTTCATCATAACAAGTATGCATTAAAAACTGGAAAATATAGCTACGGTAAACTGTATGCAATAAGCACCTCTGCCATCGAAAGTGAGCTTCCCCCCCATTTGTAGACATCTAGTGATTTAAAGTTAGGGAAAACAATTTTTCTTGCAATAACTCAGGAAAAGAGACAAGAGTCCTGAAACTGAGCAGCTACATAGAGAAAAGAAATAGGGTATATATAGATAATTTAAGAACTCATTTTATACCAAGCTTCAACAGCAATCATATATACTACTGAAACACAACTTGTAGTCATGAATGGGACAGAACCATACTAATTACAAGAAAAAGCAGCAATCAAATATATTTGCTTGATGGATACAGTGGCAGTGAGATCAGCATGAGAATCTCCCAGCTGCTTCAACACAATCTGCGCATCCACGCCCCCAGAATGGAGGTAGTCATCAAAGAGGCTGCGTCGCGCGAGCTTTCCGAACATGAGCTCATATGCCGGCACCAACATCCTGCATGATTGATTATATGTACTTGAGCGCGCATACAACAATCAAAGAGCAATCTAGAGCTATACATATACTCCCTCCATTCTCTAATACTATAAGACATTTTAGCTTTTTCTTGATTCGAATGTATTTAGACACATTTTAATATGTATATGTTCACTCATTTTAGTATGTATGTAGTCAATATTGAAATAGCTAAAAGGGTCTTATATCAGGGAACGGAGGGAGTGGTAGTGATAGCAGTGCAGATTGTCAGGATGTTAATTCTTTCAGTTCGTCAGTCAGTCAGCAGCTGTTGTTTTCTTCAGTTAAAACGAAGTGAATTGTTAAGTGGCATCGGATGGTCCAGGAGATGTGAAGGGCTCAGATGGGCCAAGCGCGAGAAGGAAGCTGCCGTTGGCTGTCAATTTTCAGCTAAACTGTTAATCGGCGGCTAAACTCAACCAATAATGATGATACCAAAACTTAGCTTCTACAGCACTATCTACTTTCTCTCCAGCCCATAGTTTGTGTAGCTAGGAGATCCCCCCAAACCCTAGTGCATTAAATACCCAATTTCCCTGCGATTTGCGCTACGAAATCGTCAGACAGATGCAAATTTGTGTGTGCGTGTGTGTGTGTGTGTGTGTGGGGGGGGGGGGGGGGGGGGGCAAGACAATATAGGAATTAAGAGAGGGAAGTAGTCCTAATTGATAATCAAAAGAAAGAATTCTCAAGAAAGAGAGGAGCCGACGGGGAAGACCTGGTGCGGGCGGCCAAGGGAGGGAAGTCGAAGACCGGCGGCACTAGCACCTGCGGCTCCGGCTTTGGCTTCTCCGGCGCCGGCTGCGGCTTCTTGACCCCCATCTCCTGATGGATGTCTGAATCCTGCTTACCCTTCTTCTCCAGAAGCACCTCGCTGCAGATAAAGATCCAGTCTTTTCGCCAATTATTTTCGACGAACTTTTATGAGGGCTCTCAGGTGCGGCGGCCGGGGACTGTTTTCTTTCTTCTTTCTTTCTTGCTAAAGAAGAAGGGAGCAGGAGTGCCCCAGTGCGTCACGTGGCACGTCTCGGCACCGTCGTGTATCGCCTAGGCACTGAACGTTTTCCTTTTTCCTCGGTTTGGGCCTTTTTCTTCCTCGGTTTTCTGGGCCTTCGTCCCGTGAACGCGAGTGGTGACCAGCGTACAACCCACGCTATTCTTGCGGTACTGTACTGACCGCGGAGGTCACGGAGTGGGGCCGGCCATTGCCTTTGCTGCTACAGTACTAGTAGTACTATTTTTTTCCTGGCCGGCGCAGCGGGCATCAGACTGAGCAGCACTTGAACGCATACGAATGTCCAAGCGGGCATAGATGGCCAATTTTCGGCTGTTTGGTTCTAGTCTTGCATTGCCACACATTTTTTGTTAAATTTGTCTTAGGTTAGCTCAATAAAATGAGAGCCGTAAATTGGCAAATTGTCACTTTTTTGTGTACATGTCAAGCGGGGTCTTGGTGTGGCTTGTCTAAGGCGTGCCTTAAATCAAACACTCAACTAATTTGGTCAAACTTGCCTAATCTTAGGTGTGACAAACTTTGGCAATCTTAGTCACGAACCAAACAACCCTTTCGTGTTTTGATCTTTTTTCGAAAAGTTTAACATGATCTGACCAAAATTATTTCGAGATTTGACACTTTTCTCTACTGTCAGGGTCCATGGCGCTAGGGTTGTAAAGGCTACCACCAAAGCCTAGGCGGTAGCTCACTCATCCACGTCAGTCCGAGTAAATGACAGTCGTCTCTTGCCGTCCACCCTACTGCCAGGTACACAGGCGGTAGGCTATGAAACCCTACCGCCGGAGACCCTGGCGATAGATGTTGAACAGTTATAAACCATGGGGCCGGGGCGCAGGGCCCACCCACCAACGCCACCCCCCATCTTCTCCCCTGAGCCGCACCACCCAGTAACAAAGAGCAACTCCTCCTCATCCCTCCACTCCCCCCCTCCGATCTTCTTCGTCTCTCCACCATTTTTGCGGATCGAGATGGCTCCTAAATGAGAAAAGTAAGCTCTCTCAATCCCTCCAATTAGTTTTAGTCAAAATGTTTTTGATTCGATGCATTATTTGGTCAAAATGGACCATTTTTTCCTACTAGATTTTAATTTTGGTTGATCCTAGGTTCGCTTAGCTTTATTCTATATGATGTATGAGGTTGAATATGAACTCTAGTAACTAGCTGGAGAGATTATATGTAGTTTCCATATGAACCCTAGTTTACCACCATTTTTTTGAATGAATGGTCATATGATGGATGTCGGAGGGATTGTAACTAGTTGGCTACATATGATGGATGTTGTTGAATGAATGAATCATATACATATGTATGCTGACTTTAGATTTGAACTTGATATGATTCATGTTGGTTGAAAATGATTCATGTTTATCGAAAATGATATCATTTATATTTCAAAATGATATGATTCATGTTGGTTGAAAATGATATCATTTATATTTGAACTTGATTCATTTCCAATTGTTTTAGCCCCCCCCCTTGCGCCCAACATCGGCGTCAAGTACATCATGCTTTCGGCAACGGTCAGCGCTCCCGTTTTGTGGAGAATGGAGTGGTAATATACATGATCAAGTTGTTGCAGAAGTTATTGGTTATTATGAGAAATGAAGTTACTAAGTATTTCTGATTATATTTTGCCAAATGCTACCCCCATTGCGGATGAGGGGCCACACCAAGGCCGTTCAGATGCAATATGACAAGCGGTTATATGTCGTACTTCAGGAGAGCACGACTGCTCGATTCATGCTTCAGTTCAAACAAAAGTTGCCGACGCTCGTCTGCACGGCTCTCACGGCATTGATCGACCGGTGGCGCCCCGAGACGCATAGTTTCCATCTCCCGTATGGTGAGATGACGGTGACACTCGAGGACTTCACCATGATCATGACCCTGCTGATTCAGGGCCATGCTCTTACTGGGCGAGTGGAGAGGACCAACTGGAGGGACAGGGTGATACGTTTCCAACATATCTATAATTTTTTATTGTTTCATGTTGTTATATTATCAATCTTGGATGTTTTATATTCATTTTATAGCAACTTTATATCATTTTTGGGACTAACCTATTGACATAGTGCCCAGTGCCAGTTGTTGTTTTTTTGCTTGTTTTTTTACTTTGCGGAATATCAGTACCAAATGAAGTCCAAATGCCATGAAACTTTTTGGAGATTTTTTTCTACCCAAAAGACAACTTGGGAGCCAAGCAAGTGCCCGAGGGGAGTCCCATGGGGCCCACAAGGCACCAGGGCGTGCTAGAGGCCCCTAGCGTGCCCTGGTGGGTAGTGGGGCCCATAGGCCCCCTCTCCATCTCCTCTCAACTCTATAAATAGCTAAATATTTCAAAAACCCTAGGGGAGCATAGAGATTAGAGTTTCCACTGCCGCAAGTTCCAGAACCACGAGATCCAATCTAGAGGCCTTTTCCGGCACCTTACCGGAGGGGGAAACGGTCACGGAGGGGTTCATCATCCTCATTGATGCCTCTCCGATGATGTTGAATAGTTTACCACAGACCTACGGGTCCGTAGGTAGTAGCTAGATGACTTCTTCTCTCTTTTTGATCTTCAAAATGTTCTCCTCGATGTTCTTGGAGATCTACTTGATGTAACTCTTTTTTGTGGTGTGTTTGTTGGGATCCGATGAATTGTGAATTTATGATCAGATGTATCCATGAATATTATTTGAGTCTTTGTTGAACTCTCTTATGCATGATTATTATAGCTTCGTATTTCTTCTCCAAAACTTTGGTTTAGTTTGGCCAACTAGATCGATTTTTCTTGCCATGGGAAGAGGTGCTTTGTGATGGGTTCGATCTTGCGGTGTCCTCACCCAGTGACAGAAAGGGTAGCAAGGCATGCTGTAAGGGCATGTCCTACCTTAGGGTTTTGGTGATGATGACAACACGCGTGTGGACTAACCATGCGTCCCAGTTTTCTCAGGTACACATTGTGTGGCGCAAGACGGTTAGGCCTTCCCTCTATGCAGAAAAGATTGAAGACGGAGTTTCCGACCTTTTTATTCCTTTGATCGTAGGATACCCATACATTTTAGAGGGAATCCTCATCGGAAGGTATTGGGTGAATCACTACACGTACACATTCTTTGCACCCACCATATACCCTCCGTTCGAGGAGAGAGAGGTTCCCAAAGTCCTCTGTGACTGTGCAGTTTCGCTCATGGCGGTAGTACCGCTCTCTTGAGCGGTCGTACTGCTGGCATGCAATTCCGGTCAAGCCACTGCTCCAAGTACCGCTCAGGGGTGACACCCTTCTGTACCGGGTACGATGGTAGACCTGTGATGGAACGGAAGTTCCGGTTTGTCTTGACGAACCGGTACTACCGGTGTTCTGGGTAGTAGTACCGCCTGGAACTCCACTACCCAGGAATTGCTGGTCCAGCCGTAGTTCCGGCCCAACCACCGCTCCAACTACCGGTCTAGGGTGAAAAACTTCTGTTGTGAAGCGGTAGCCAAGCGGTGGTGGAACGGTAGTTTCGGTTTATTCTGATATACCGATGGCTCCACCGGAAGTACCGTTCCTATGGGTTTCTGCGCATAATGGTTGGATCTGAGGGGACCCTATTTAAGGAGGTGCTTCTCCCACCTCCCACCTATCTCTTGCCTCTCTCTCTCTCCTCCATTAATGCCCTTGAAGCTTTATTGCCCGATCTCCCTCTCTAGCCACTCAAACTTGTTGATTTGCTAGGGATCACTACTAGGGAAAAGCCTAGCAGCAGCACGGGTTCTAGGTATATCAGTAGCGCGGGACGCAACGCTACTAATAAGGCGCTACAGCTAACCCGTAGCAGCAACGCGTGCGCGCCCACGCTACTGATATACAAGTGTAGCAGCAGTGTTCTTCCCGGGAGCTCGCTACTGCTAATAGCTATAGCGCGCTTCTCCTGTGCGCGCTACTGCTACTATCGCGCTGCTGCTAACTTTTCTCCACTCGCTACTGCTAATTTTAGTAGTTTTTGCTTTTTTCTGCATATTTGTTTTGTATTTGAACAGGCTTTATAGAAGAATCTTTAGCACATACAAATGTCATCATGATACACATACAAATGCCTGCGAGACCACAAATGTAATCATAACATATACATACAAATAGTCTCATCATAATCATCATCCAACACAAAGTGGTATCTTGTCATCATCTCGAAAATAGCGATACATGCAAGTCTCGAATACTTGTAACTACAACGTCATCCATCTAAACAAAGGTATACGCGAGAAGAGCTATACTATGAGTGAGAGCGGAACTATGCAGTACATGAGGTGGCGGTTACGAGTCCTCTCTCGCGCTAGCATGAACCTCAAGTAACTAGCTTCTCCTTCTTGTCTGCTTTTGAAGCCTTTATGGCTGGCGCCCGAGAACCCATTCACTTGCGCCTGACACTCAGGACACTCGTTGTACACCCCCGGAACCTTCCCTTTGTACACGACATAGCACTACCATCTCGCCATCAAGAAACTAGGTAACTGTTAGAGATGCATCTTCATGAAGAGGATGTACAATCATATGCAACAAAATATACTAGAGCAACACGAAAAAGAAAGGGTTAGCAACTAGATGCAACATGCAGTACGCAAACTAATTAACTAGAGGTACACATGTCATCGTACGTAAACTAACAAAGTAGCGTTACGCAAGTTTGGTGGGGACCGTGGACATCACAAAGTTTCATCGCTACAAAAAGTATACAAGTTCAACCGACACATATCATCATCATCGGCATCGTAAATCACTAGAAGTTCCATCCTTCCATATCATCAAGGATGGACCCTAGCCTCTTGAATGGCGTGAGGTATAGACGTTGCATGCCTATGCGAGTTCGGACGTCAGCTCGCGATAAAGGGCCGTGGTGGAACATCCCCTTCTCATCGACGACTTCTTTCATGATGATCGTCGCAATGTCCCTTTGGATGCGAAAGGAGTCATCTGTAAGTTTATAATCCGCTTCTCCATGAGATTCTAGCCACTTGTGGATATGATCATCATTTCTGCTTGTCATGCAAAGCTTTTGGTGATCCGTGTTGAATTCAATCATGAGATGCACGATGTAGAATCCATCCTTCTTGCTTGGTTTTGGGACATGGATGCAGGAGAAGTTAGTTTTATGCGCGAAACCCATCTTCTTGTTCCTTTGTTTCCTGATCTGCATGTGGCCACCTCTAATGCTGAAGCCTTGGAGAGCATCATCTAGAATATTCATTATATGGGTGTAGTCCTTTTTCTCGTAGTCTCTGCAACAGTCAAAATACACGGCGTGGGAGACTCGCGGGTAAAGAACGATATGGACGGTGCGCCCGTTCCGGTGGGGAAAATACACCTCAAATTATTCTCCATATGAGCGAGAAGGAACGATAATGTACGAAAGGGTTGTCCGGAACTGACTTACTTTGGATGATAAGGCACGAGGACAATTTCCTGGTCCTTATTCTGTACCATGAAGTTTTGGAGGTAGTCCCTAGCAGTTTCACGCTCAAAGTCGCCGAGACTCAAGAAAGACTCGTGCATGTAGTACGGATCCGCCACACAGATTTGCGAGACTTCTTCACTCTTCATGACGGAGCTCATATGTAGCGCAAAAAGGCGGACGATTGTAAAATCGAGCCACCTTGTCAGAAACATCTCAAAGATATGGTCAAACCGCAGGAAGAACACCTCCGCGGGCCGTGTGTCGACGTAGCACTTCCCCTCAGGCACACGAGCCGCGTATGTCGGATATCCTGGATCCTTTGAGGCTAGTAGGCTTTTCTCAGTCGACATCACATGGTCGTGCAGTCTCCTAAGATCCCCTGATAGTGCCTCCAGCGGTTTCGGCGGTAGCATCGGCTCACCCGTGAGATGGAACATGGCCGCACCTTTCAGGGTACATGCTCTTCAGAATCCATCATCTGGCTGCTATGTGCTCTGGCTTGTTTGGAGGCAGTTATCTTCCCCGATCTCTTCCTCTCCTTTTTCTTGGGCACACCTTCCAGACCCTTCATTAACCCCTGCCCCAGGGTTCTTGAGCTAAGCATTGTACGACCCCCGGCTAGTTGAGCTTGTGTTGAGGCGGCATCTTCAGGCGTGTCCTGTGAGGAATTCATGAAGAGAAACTTTTTGCAATCCTTCCAACGACCTTCCTGCCCGGGCATATCATCCATATCCTCATTAGCATGCTAATGGCCCGATTCGTCATATGGTTGACTCATCATATCTATGTCACAGTCATACGCGTCTGTATTGAGGAAACCCATAGGGCCGACCTCCGTCTCATCATCCATTCTCTGTTCTACAGGACCGATTACATCAACCAGTAGTATTGCACCCCCTTCATCACGTCGTCCGCCGCTCTCACCCTGCACTACAGGAGCTGGTAATTGCGTAGGCGGGGTGGTGGTCTCCGCACATTCTTGTTGATGTGTGGTTATTGGAGTGCTCTCGGCCGGCTCCAGACGAATAAGATTCTTCGGCCATAGAAGCACCCAACCCTTGCAGCTTCCAATCCGCGGCGGGGTCTCGTCGTCCTCTCCCACATGTTGTACTAGAGGAGGCAAAGCCTCGTGCCCCAATTTCACACTAGACAAGCTAACCCTGAAGTGCCCAGCGGGGATCGGCTGGTTGTGGAACGTGGGTTTCAAGAGGTTCATTATCATCCCCTTTCCCACGTCCACCTTCTGCCCTTTGATCAAGTAGAGTATGGTGCACGGGGTTTCTTCGCCCTGCAAACACATATGTCTGTGGCGTAAAACATCTGAAAGGCAACGAAAATGGAATATTCTATATATATATATATATGTTGGTGCGACATGTAATTACCGTGACGACGTCGAGCTCAGCCAAAGACGAAGGCCCACCTAGCACGCCAGAGACTGAGGACGGTCTGCTATGAGCAGGAGCGACTGCGAGAGGAGGCCCGATTGTGTGAGCAAGTGATGGTGCGGTGTTGTTGTTGTTCATGGAGTTGCTCCCGATGAAACTGGGCATCGGGAAATCATGTACCGTCTTGTCTGGATTTTCCTTCGTCCAGTTGATGATAGCTGGAACCAAGTTAGTAGCCAAATCATTTCTGCAGGCAGTTACAGCTGCATTGACTGCCTGCTGTAGCAACTCATTTTTCTCCTTGGCTATTTTTTCCGCGTCCTCAGCTGCTTTTTTCTCGACCGCAAGCTTCACCTTCGCGTCGATGTCCGCCTGACTAAACTTCCTTTTCTGCTTCTTGGCCTCCGGGCCCTCGTTGTAAAACACCTTCCACGTGGTGTCGTCTCCAGCGTCGTGCACACGACCATATTGCGGCCGCTGGCCCAAAGGGAGTCCCTTAAGTTCGTTCAAGGCCCGGTTGAGAGGGGTGTCCCACTTGGGCCTCATTGGAGAAGTAGGGCCTTCGGCTGCAAGCTGGTGTTGCTTCTCCTACAGAAGGAGTGTGAACCGTTTAGGAATGTGTAGTCGACTAGATATGGAGCTAAATGTAAGGTGCTAAAAGAATAATTACCAATAGTCTAATCAATTTCCTCGTGATCTGGTCCGTGTAAAAAACCATCTTTCCTTGTCCCACTTGTAGCGGGCCCTGATGAAGTCACGCTCCAAGGGGTTGGTGAACTTCGCAAAGGGGTCTGGGAGACCCGCGGCTTCACGTTCCGCGTCCTCCTTATCCCGTATGGGCCTTTTACCGAGGTAGCCACGGCTTCCAAGGAGATGATTCCCCGTGTTCCTTTGCTGAAGGTTCTTGAATTTCGCAGCCTTAGCCTTGGCTGCCTCGGTAGCGCAAGTGTCCTTGAACTTTTTGAACTCCTCTTCCGTAAGTGTCGGATTTTCCTCCAGAATCTTGGACAGGGGTTCCTCAGCCTCAATAGCTCGTTTCACCCTCCCTTTCCAGGAGGCCAATTCATTGCTAAACATGCCCATGGCGTGATTGTTAATCTTTTTCATCTTCGGATCATCCCACGGTTGTTCTATGTTATCATCCCGGTCAGGGAACTTGAATCTCTTGTGCAACTTCGTTAGGAGAAACTGCGTCAAATGTTCTTTACTCCTTAAGTCATCATCGTTGAAGCTCGCGCATTCCCGTAGGATGCATCCTATTTGGTTCCCATAGCACGTGCGAGGTTCTTCCGGCTCTAATGGCTCAAACTTGCCAGGTGCCATCTTTGTGACCACTAGTCGTCCAATCCCTAGTTTGTTAGGTTTTCGTATCCTCTGCTTTTTATGCTTCTTCTTTTCGGTAGTGGCATTGGCGCCGGTACCTTCCCCGCCGGTATCTTCCCCGCCGTACCTTCCCCACCAGTCTCGGCACCGCCATCGGTGTCGGAGCCGTCGGTGTCGATGTCGGCGTCAGTACCATCATCGAGGCCGACCTGCAAACCTTGCTTAGCACTCAAATAGTCGAGGTACTCTTGTTCACCCTCATAATCCATCTCGTCTGCATCTTGGTCAGAAGGCCCAGTTTCTTCGTTGTTCGACATGTTTCCTATGATTAAGTATCCTCGTTTATTTCTAAAAGTATGAAAAAATGAGAAATGACATAAAAAAGAAATCTATGTGCCAACACTCGATATGCCTACTATCTAGCACAAATCATGCCAAAATTCACGGAAAATTTCGGCATGACCTTTGCTAAAAAATGAACATATCGAGCGCCTGAAATTCACCGGAACGTAAATGAATCAACATTCCGGCGTAACATAGGACACTCGGATCATTTACCAAAATTGAACCAAAACATCACATGTCCAAATGACATGTCCAAATTCCAAACATTACATGCCCAAAACATGACATGTCCACATATCACATGTCCAGTTCAAATTTGCATATAAATTCAGCCTACCTAAATTTGCTGTAACAAGGGATGTTGATTTGGACAATTGCTTAAATGCTGCCTTTTCTTTTAACTACAATTGCTTAACCCTAAATTTCTGTCCTATTTTAAAACCTAGCTAAATTCATAACTAAATAGATAACCTAATTAATTAACCTACTGCCCTAACTAAAACCTAAGTAAATTAACCGAAGAACCCTAGCTAGCAGAGAGAGGGGGGGGTTATAGAGGGTGCAGGGGCGAGGAGGCAGGCCCGACGACGACCGAGGTTGGGAGGGGAGGAAGCAGAGGAGGGAGGTGTGGCGCATCGGGGTCAAGGGCGAGCGACGGGGCCGGGGGCGAGCGCCGGGGCGCGGCGGTGCGACGGGGGAGAGAGTAGGGATTTGGGGGGGAAAAGAGGCGGGATGATGCAGAGTGAGTGAGGATTTTGGGTTAAGTGGACGTAGCATTAGCGCGTTTAGACCAAACGAGCTACTACTATTACAGGCAGCGATAGCGGTTTTACACAGAAACCGCTACTGCTATCTTGACTAGCTGTAGCTCTTTTTCAGTAAACCGCTACTACTATAACCAGTTTCCCTTTTTCTTTTCCTTTATTTTCTCTCACTTTTTTTCCGAGAGCAGTGAATGAAGGGAAGGCGATATATATTGCATCATTTGACGGTTAATATGTATACAAAATAGGAATATATATATATATGTATGTATGTATATATATATATATATATATATATTACATCATTTGACCGATAAGATACGGTTCCTCAGCGTTGACGTTTTCGTTTTTGAGTCAGCTTCTTTCCTGTCTTGTTCGTTGAAGAATAATTGAGCCCCTCATTGTGACTTTGCCTTTTCCATGGAGTATGATTTTTCTTAGGTAATGTAGTATTGATTCTTATTTTGACGTATACTTCATCATCATCATCATCTTCCCTCATTGGGTTGCCGTACTGATTGTAGTCTTCCTCGTTGGCGACTCCATCCATTCCAATGATGTTCCTTTTGCCTCTCCTCACGACAACACGATTGGGATTGCGCGGGTCGGTTATGAAGAAGCATTGTGTCACGTGCTTAGCGTGTACCCATGGCTCGTTTTTTGCGATAGCGTTCACGGTAGCGCTCTTGGCGTCGGGTATAGTCATGGTAGTGAAAATCCGGTTTTCTCTTTCGACATTCTTAGCCCATCTGACATGGAACATCATCGTGTTGTGCAGTCTAGAGTAGTCAAGCTCCCAGATCTCGTCGACCCTTCCGTAAAATCATTCAGTTGCACTGTTGTCGCTGCCGGTCATGCATTCCATCGTCACCCCTGAGTTCTGATCATCACTGTCCATATCTTTGGCCTCCGTGTAGAACGTGTATCCGTTGATATCATATGCCTGATAGGTTACGAGGTTGGGCGAGGGGCCATGTGCTAAGGCGTATATGAGCAATCCGTCGTTAGAGCCCTCCTCTGGGGGATTAGCAATAATATGCTCTTTGAACCAATGTAGGAAAGTGGAGTTGTGCTCTCTAGTAACTTCGGTGTCTGTCCTGCATACCCCCCCGGTCACGATACTTCTTTGCGATAATTTCTTTGTGCAGTGCCACGAAAGGATCTACCTCGTCTAGGTGTTGTAGCACTACCAAGTTTGCTCTGTCAAAGTTGCTGCGTCGATTTGAGTATGCCACGTGTAGTTCCCTGCGACCGTTGCAGTGACCTTCTCCTTCGAGCCACCCATCGTGCTTGTTAATGGGCAAACCAACACTAACACCAGGCGGCTGGTCTGCGCCATATAGAAAATTCTCGCAGAAAGAGATGTACTCTTGTGTCACATAGACCTGGATGATGCTTCCATCCGGACGGGACATGTTACGAACGAATCCTTTGATGATCCCATTCATCCTCTCAAACGGCATCATGTTGTGTAGGATTGACGGCCCCAGGTCTATTATGTCATCCACAATATGGACACACAGATGCACCATCACGTCAAAGAACGCGGACGCGAAGTACATCTCAAGCTCATTCAGTATCATAACAATCTCTTCCTGTAGCCTTCGGAGCTGCTTCACACTGATCGAATTTCGAGAGATGATGTCAAAAAAGTTGTAGAGACCAATAAGCATGTCACGGACGTGCTTGTCCATTATCCCTTGATACGTCTCCAACGTATCTATAATTTTTTATTGTTCCATGCTATTATATTACCCCTTTTGGATGTTTATGGGCTTTATTTTACACATTTAGATCATTTTTGGGACTAATCTACTAACCGGAGGCCCAGCCCGTATTGTTGTTTTTTTGCCTATTTCAGTATTTTGAAGAAAAGGAATATCAAACGGAGTCCAAACGGAATGAAACCTTCGGGATCGTGATTTTTGGAACGAACGTGATCCGGAGAACTTGGAGTGCAAGTCAAGAAGCAATCGAGGCGGCCAGGAGATAGGAGGGCGTGCCCCCTGTCTCCTGGGCCCCTCGAGTGACCACTGGCGTACTTCTTCCTCCTATATATGCCTACGTACCCCGAAAACATCCAGGGAGCCAACGAAAAACAATTTCCACCGTCGTAACCTTCTGTATCCGCGAGACCCCATCTTGGAGCCTTCGCCGGTGCTCCGCCGGAGGGGAAATCGACCATGAAGGGCTTCTACATCAACACCATAGCCCCTCCGATGAGTTGTGAGTAGTTTACCACAGACCTTCGGGTCCATAGCTTCTTCTCTCTTTTCGGATATCAACACAATGTTCTCCCCCTCTCTTGTGGAGATCTATTCGATGTAAACTCTTTTTGCGGTGTGTTTGTCGAGATCTGATGAATTGTGGGGTTTATGATCAAGTTTATCTATGAGAAATATTTGAATCTTCTCTGAATTCTTTTATGTATGATTGAGTTATCTTTTCAAGTCACTTCGAATTATCAGTTTGGTTTGGCCTACTAGATTGATCTTTCTTGCCATGGGAGAAGTGCTTAGCTTTGGGTTCAATCTTGCGGTGTCCTTACCCAGTGACAAAAAGGGTTGCAAGGCACATATTGTATTGTTACCATCGAGGATAAAAAGATGGGGTTTATATCATATTGCATGAGTTTATCCCTCTACATCATGTCATCTTTCTTAATGCGTTACTCCGTTCTTATGAACTTAATACTCTAGATGCATGCTGGATAGCTGTCAATGTGTGGAGTAATAGTAGTAGATGCAGGCAGGAGTCAGTCTACTTGTCGCTGACGTGATGCCTATATACATGATCATGCCTAGATAATCTCATAATTATTCACTTTTCTATCAATTGCTCAACAGTAATTTGTTCACCCACTGTAATACTTATGCTATCTTGAGAGAAGCCACTAGTGAAACCTATGGCCCCCGGGTCTATCTTTTATTATATAAGCTTTCAATCTACTTTTATTTGCATCTTTACTTTTTGCATCTATATTATAAAATACCAAAAATATATTTATCTTATCATACTATCTTTATCAGATCCCACTATCGCAAGTGGCCATGAAGGGATTGACAACCCCTTTATTGCGTTGGTTGCGAGTTCTTTGTTTGTTTGTGTAGGTGTGTGGGACTTTTGAGGAGCCTCCTACTGGATTGATACATTGGTTCTCAAAAACCGAGGGAAATACTTACGCTACTAGTGCTGCATTACCCTTTCCTCTTCAAGGAAAACCAACGCAAGCTCAAGACGTAGCAAGAAGGATTTCTGGCGCCGTTGCCGGTGATGTCTTCGCTCAAGTCAAGACATACCAAGTACCCATCACAAACTCATCTCTCTCACATTTACATTATTTGCCATTTGCCTCTCGTTTTCCTCTCCCCCACTTCACCCTTGCTGTTTTATTTGCCCTCTCTTTCCCAATCTTCTCTCTTTCGCGCTTGTCTTTTTGCGTGCCTGTTTGCCCTTATGGCTTTGCCTAAGAACACCGATTCCCTTCTTAGAAGGTTGGAAGAGATTGAATCAAATATTAGAAGCTTTATGACTTTGCAATTTGAGCATAATAATTTCTTCAGAAAAGAGCTTAAAGAACAAAAAGGTTTTTTGGGGTTTATGAATAAGGAGCTTGATGATATGAATAAAGAATTTTATGGTGTGAACTCTCAAATTACCCGGCTTGAGAAGGCTATAACTTAAATTTCTGACAAGCAAGCTACCTTAGTCAATAAGATGGCTGCCCAACCAGAAAAGTTCCATGAAAATAATGATGAAGATCTTAAAGTTATTGATGTGTCTCCTATTAGATCTTTGTTTTGCAATATGAATCTTGATAATAATGGGACTGGAGATGAGTCAACTTTAGTTAGTAGGCGTCCCAAGAATTCGTTGTTTTTAGATCTTGATGCTAAATTTGGTAAAAGTGGGATTGGAGAGGTCATGACTTTAAATAGCATTGAACCCACTATCTCGGATTTCAGGGAATTTGATTATGATAATTTTTCTTTAGAAGGTTGTATTTCCTTGTTACAATCCGTTGTTAATTCTCCTCATGCTTATAGTCAAAATAAAGCTTTTACCAAACACAGTGTTGATGCCTTGATGCAATCTTATGATGAAAAACTTAATTTGGAAGTTTCTATACCTAGAAAACTTACTGATGAGTGGGAACCTACTATAAAGATTAAAATTAAAGATCATGAGTGTTTTGCTTTGTGTGATTTGGGTGCTAGTGTTTCCAAGATTCCGAAAACTTTATGTGATATTCTAGGTTTCCATGATCTTGATGATTGCTCTTTAAATTTGCACCTTGCGGATTCCACCATTAAAAGTCAATGGGAAGGATCAATGATGTTCTCATTGTTGCAAACAGAAATTTGGTGCCCGTAGATTTTATCGTTATTGATATAGATTGCAATCTTTCTTGCCCTATTATTCTTGGTAGACCTTTCCTTAGAACGATTGGCGCGATTATTGGTACGAAGGAAGGGAATATTAGATTCCAATTTCCATTAAGGAAAGGCATGGAGCACTTTCCAAGAAAGAAATTCAAATTACCTTATGAATCTATCATGCGGGCTACTTATGAATTTAGTGCCAAAGATGGCACTACTTAGATCTATCTTCGCTTTTATGCCTAGCTAGGGGCGTTAAACGATAGCGCTAGTTGGGAGGCAACCCAATTTTATTTGTGTTTTTGTTTTTGCTTCTGTTTAGTAATAAATTTTGCACCTACCTTCTGTTTAGATGTGTTTTTATGTTTTAATTAGTGTTTGTGCCAAGTAGAACCTATAGGATAACCTATAATGATAGTTAATTTGATTCTGCTGAAAAACAGAAACTTTGCGCGCATGAAATTAGTTTTGTTAAATCACAGAAACGTGATTTTGCGTTGATTCTTTTTTCTTCTGATCAATATACAAATTTTCCAGGACTTCCTATTTTTTTAGGATTTTTAAAGTTCTAGAAGTTTGCGTTAGTTACAGATTGCTACAGACTGTTCTGTTTTTGACAGATTCTGTTTTTCGCGTGTTGTTTGCTTATTTTGATGCATCTATGGCTAGTATTAAGTGGTATGAACCATAGAGAACTTAGAATACAGTAGGTTTAACACCAAAATAAATAAAGAATGAGTTCACTACAGTACCTTATGTGGTGGTTTTCTTTCTTTCACTAACGGAGCTTATGAGATTTCCTGTTGAGTTTTGTGTTGTGAAGTTTTCAAGTTTTGGGTAAAGATTTGATGGACTATGGAATAAGAGTGGCAAGAGCCTTAGCTTGGGATGCCCATGGAACCCCAAGATATTCAAGAGTAGCCAAAAGCCTAAGCTTGGGGATGCCCCAGGAAGGCATCCCCTCTTTCGTCTTCGTTCATTGGTAACTTTACTTGGAGCTATATTTTTATTCGCCACATGATATGTGTTTTGCTTGGAGCGTCGTGTATTATATTAGTCTTTGCTTTTTAGTTTACCACAATCATCCTTGCTGTACACACCTTTTGGGAGAAGCCCAGTTGATTAGAATTTGCTAGAATACTCTATGTGCTTCACTTATATCTTTTGAGCTTGATAGTTTTTGCTCTAGTACTTCACTTATATCTTTTAGAGCACGGCGGTGGCTTAATTTTGAAGAAATTGCTAGTCTATCATACTTCACTTATATTATTTTGAGACTCTTTTAGAACAGCATGGTATTTGCTATGGTTACAAATTTGGTCCTAGAATGATGAGCGTCCAAGTTGGGTATAATAAAAACTATCATAGAAAGTGCATAAAACACTAGGATCAATTTGATGCTTGATAATTGTTTTGAGATATAAAGGTAGTAATGTTAGAGTCATGCTAGTGGGTAATTATGAAATTGAGAAATACTTGTTTTGAAGTTGGCAATTCCCGTAGCATGCACGTATGGTAAAAGTTGCGTGACAAATTTGTTGCATGAGGTGCTCTTTTAATTGCCTTCCTTATGAGTGGAGGTCGGGATCGCGCAATGGTTAACTCCTACCAACCCTTCCCCTAGGAGCATGCGTAGTAGTACTTTGCTTCAAGGGCTAGTAGACTTTTGCAATAAGTATATGAGTTCTTTATGACTAATGTGAGTCCATGGATATATGCACACTCACCCTTCCACTTTGCTAGCCTCTATTATACTGCGCAACTTTCGCCGGTATCATGCACCCATTATTTACCTTCCTCAAAACAACCACCATACCTACCTATTATGGCATTTACATAGCCATTCCGAGATATATTGCCATGCAACTTTCCACCGTTCCGTTTATTATGACACATTTCATCATTGTCATATTGCTCTTTGCATGATCATGTAGTTGACATCGTATTTGTGGCAAAGCCACCTTCATAATTTTCATACATATCGCTCTTGATTCATTGCATATCCCGGTACACCGCCGGAGGCATTCATATACAGTCATATCTTGTTCTAATTTTGAGTTGTAAATCAATAAAAGTGTGATGATCTTTATTATTAGAGCATTGTCCCTGTGAGGAAAGGATGATGAAGACTATGATTCCCCCACAAGTCGGGATGAGACTTCGGACTTTAAAAAGAAAAAAAAGAAAAAAAAGAGGAAAGGCCAAAAAAAAGGAAAGGCCTAAGAAAAAAAGAAAGAAAAAAAGGAAAAAAAGGAAAAATAACAATAAATAAAATGAGAGAAAAAGAGAGAAGGGACAATGCTACTATCTCTTTTCCACACTTGTGCTTCAAAGTAGCACCATGATCTTCATAATAGAGAGTCTCCTATGTTGTCACTTTCATATACTAAGTGGGAATTTTTCATTATAGAACTTGGCTTGTATATTCCAATGATGGGCTTCCTCAAAATGCCCTAGGTCTTCGTGAGCAAGCAAGTTGGATGCACACCCACTTAGTTCTTTTGTTGAGATTTCATATATTTATAGATCTAGTGCATCCGTTGCATGGCAATCCCTACTCACTCACATTGATATCTATTGATGGGCATCTCCATAGCCCGTTGATACGCCTAGTTGATGTGAGACTATCTTCTCCCTTTTTGTCCTCACAACCACCACCATATAGCAACATAGTGCTATGTCCATGGCTTGCGCTCATGTATTGCGTAAGAATTGAAAAAGCTGAAGCGTGTTAAAAAGTATGAACCAATTGCTTGGCTGAAACCGGGGTTGTGCATGATGGGAGTATTTTGTGTAATGAAAATGAAGCATGGCCTAACTATATGATTTTGTAGGGATAACCTTTCTTTGGCTATGCTATTTTGATAGGACATGATTATTTGTTAATATGCTTCGAAGCATTATTTTTTTTATGTTTTATAAGCTTTTATCATGAATCATTTGGATCTGAACAATCATGCCACAATAAAGAAAATTACATTGAGAAATATGCTAGGTAGCATTCCACATCAAAAATTCTGTTTTTATCATTTACCTACTCGAGGACGAGCAGGAATTAAGCTTGGGGATGCTTGATACGTCTCCAACGTATCTATAATTTTTTATTATTCCATGCTATTATATTTCCCCTTTTGGATGTTTATGGGCTTTATTTTACACATTTATATCATTTTTGGGACTAACCTACTAACCGGAGGCCCAGCCCGTATTGCTGTTTTTTGCCTATTTCGGTATTTCGAAGAAAAGGAATATCAAACGAAGTCCAAACGGAATGAAACCTTCGGGAGCGTGATTTTCGAAACGAACGTGATCCGGAGAACTTGGAGTCCAAGTAAAGAAGCAATCAAGGCGACTAGGAGATAGGAGGGCGTGCCCACCCCTCCTGGGCACGCCCCTGTCTCCTGGGCCCCACGAGTGGCCACCGACGTACTTCTTCCTCCTATATATACCTACGTACCCCGAAAACATCTAGGGAGCCAACGAAAAACAATTTCCACTGCCGTAACCTTCTGTATCCGCGAGATCCTATCTTGGAGCCTTCGTTGGCGCTCCGCTGGAGGGGGAATCGACCATGGAGGGTTTCTACATCAACACCATAGACCCTCCAATGAGTTGTGAGTATTTTACCGCGGACCTTCGGGTCCATAGTTATTAGCTAGATGTCTTCTTCTCTCTTTTTGAATCTCAATACAATGTTCTCCCCCTCTCTTGTGGAGATCTATTCGATGTAAACTCTTTTTGCGGTGTGTTTGTCGAGATCCGATGAATTGTGGGTTTATGATCAAGTTTATCTATGAGAAATATTTGAATCTTCTCTGAATTCTTTTATGTATGATTGAGTTATCTTTGCAAGTCTCTTCGAATTATCAGTTTGGTTTGGCCTACTAGATTGATCTTTCTTGCCATGGGAGAAGTGCTTAGCTTTGGGTTCAATCTTGCGGTGTCCTTACCCAGTGACAAAAAGGATTGCAAGGCACGTATTGTATTGTTTCCATCGAGGATAAAAAGATGGGGTTTATATCATATTGCATGAGTTTATCCCTCTACATCATGTCATATTTCTTAATGCGTTACTCTGTTCTTATGAACTTAATACTCTAGATGCATGCTGGATAGCGGGCGATGTGTGGAGTAATAGTCATAGATGCAGGCAGGAGTCGTTCTACTTGTCGCGGACGTGATGCCTATATACATGATCATGCCTAGATAATCTCATAATTATTCGCTTTTCTATCAATTGCTCGACAGTAATTTGTTCATACACTGTAATACTTATGCTATCTTGAGAGAAGCCACTAGTGAAACCTATGGCCCCCGGGTCTATCTTTTATCATATAAACTTTCAATCTACTTTTATTTGCATCTTTACTTTTTTGCATCTATATTATGAAATACCAAAAATATATTTATCTTATCATACTATCTTTATCAGATCTCACTTTCGCAAGTGGCCGTGAAGGGATTGACAACCCCTTTACTGCGTTTGTTGCGAGTTCTTTGTTTGTTTGTGTAGGTGCGTGGGACTTTTGAGGAGCCTCCTACTGGATTGATACCTTGGTTCTCAAAAAATGAGGGAAATACTTATGCTACTATTGCTGCATCACCCTTTCCTCTTCAAGGAAAACCAACACAAGCTCAAGACATAGCATCCCTCTAAGGGCAACAGGTAGTATTTGCGTCATCATCACATGACAGTCATGGGACTTCATCCCGCTGAACCTTTTCTTGTCCGCGTCTAAATATCTTCTTACCTTGACACAGTAACCGGAACTAACTTTGACTCCGGTAAGGCACTTAAAGAATTGATCGATCTCAGCTTGACTTAAGGTGAAGCAAGAAGGGTGGCAATAATCCTCTTTCTTTATTTTCTTGCCCTTCTTCTCTCGTGCCTCTGTCTTCGTCTCTGTCTCGTCCGACATTTTACGGGGCGGCATGTGCAGATCTTCCCTGATTTTCAAATCTTGCAAGTCTTTTCTTGCCTTCGGCCCATCCTTGGTCTTATCCGGCATGTTCATCAGTGTTGCAAGCAAGCTCTCAAGGACATTCTTACAAATATGCATTTGATCAAGGCAATGAGGTGTATTGAGTTTGTGCCAGTACTCCAAGTCCTAGAACACAGACCTCATCTTCCATACCTTCAGCAGCGGCTTCGGCGCCTTTGTCATCATCTTTCCCGGCGCGGGGCACTCCTTCCAGTTTTTCAACAACTCATCAATTTCGGCACCGCTCCACTTACGTGGAGGTCCTCAATGCTCAGCGTGACCATTGAATAGATCTCCACGGTTTCTCCACGAGTCGTCCTGTTCGAGCCATCTTCGATGCCCCATGTACACGATTTTCCCAGACCCGCCATCCTTCCTTGACATTAGCTGCTGAGACGTCGTATCATCCAATCACCGCGTGCATCCGCAATATCCATGGCACACCTGGCCTGTGACATATCCGTAATCGAGATAGTCGTGCACCGTCGTGATCAGGACGGATCTCATGTAGAAATACTCGCCTTTGCTGGCATCCCATGTCTTGGACTGTGTTTTCCATAACGTGTCTAACTCCTCTTGAAGTAGCCCCAGATACAAATTAATATTATTTCCTGGTTGTTTTGGCCCTTGAATAAGCATGCTCATGTGAATGTACTTCGACTTCATGCACAACAAGGGGGGAGGTTGTACATCCATACAAACACGGGCCATGTGCTATGGTTGGTGTTTTGGTTTGTAAACGGATTCATGCCATCGGTACACGCGCTGAGCACGATGTTCCTTGCATCACATTTGAAATACCGATAGAAGTTGTTCAACGCTCTCCACTGGCTTCCATCCTTGACGTGTCTTAGCTTCGGATCATCTCCATCGTCGGGCTTCTTCCTCTCCACGTGCCAGCGCATTAGCTTTGCTTCCTTGGGATCTACAAAATACCGCTGGAGACGGGGAGTGACTGGTAAGTACCATACAACTTTCTGGGGACATTTCTTCCCGGCCTTCTTGTATCGAGAAGCATTGCACGCCGGACAGCTTGTTTTTTCCGCGTGCTCCTTCCGATAAATTATGCAATCATTGATGCATGCATGGTATCTAACGTGTGGCAGATCAAGAGGGCACACGATCTTCTTGGCCTCATCTATAGTAGTAGGACATAGATTCCCCGCGGGAAGAACATCCTTTAGGTACTTGAGATGCTCATCAAGGCTAGTGTCGGTCCATTTGTTTTTAGCCTTCGTCTTTGAGGAGTTGGAGCGTGAAACTCAAGCGGGTCACCTCAGGATTGCAACCATCATACAATGGAGTGTTCGAGTCTACCACCAGTTGCTCTAGCTTAGCCTCCTCTCTAGAAGCATCTCTCTCAGTACTCGTCTCCTTGCGAAGCAATGCTTGAACATAGGGTCCTGCACGATTGAACTTAGTACCGACGAACTCCGCTGCGTGGAGTACACGTCGTTCTATCCGCCGTCATGTCCGGCCCCTTCTCCTCCGCCATGTCCGACCCCTTCTCCGCCGCCATGTCCGGCCTCTTCCCCGCCTCCATTATTGATCATCTCTTTTTTTTGCCCCGTGTCATCATTGCCTGCCCTGTCGGCGTCCTCAACATCGTCATCCTCATCTTCAATTATCCACCGAGTATAGCCATCCATGAAACCAATCATGAGCAGGTGCGCTTCGACACGACCATCGTCATGGGGGTCGAGCCAAACTATTCCTTTGCATTTTCGACATGGACATAAAACCTCTGTCCGGTTATTTTCTTTCATGTCCTGCACTGCTGACCGCAACCACCTGTCCACCATCGTTCCACTGACCATCGTGAACGTCTGCACGGTAATAATAAACAAATTGATTATAAAAATGTGTGCATGCATCAAAGTCATACAAAAATTAGGCATGACCTTCCCTAAAAATAGGACATATATAGATCTAGAGTTTGCCCAGAATTCGCCAAAACGGAAATAAATCAACATTTCAGCAAAACATAGGCAACTCAAAAGCACAATTTGGCATCAACTCATGCCACACACACAATTTCCATCATATCTCCCAATTATCATATCACACACACATAAAGATATTTCCATTTTGCAAAAGCATGAAATTTTAATCACCTCTATCTCGAGATCGAGCACACGGTGGAGATGATGATGTAGGGAGATCAAAAGTGCACAAAGCTCTTCTTGACAAAGATAGATCTAGTTAGGGGGAAAATAGGTCACTTAACTAAATGCTACATCTACCTAGCTAGCTAATTTGGGACGAGACAACTTCAACTAGTGGAGGGGAAGGAAAAAGAGAAAGGAGATGCATTAATGGAGGTCGTGTAGTTAGCTAGGAGTAATGAAGAGAGAGAAAGGTAGGTAGAAGAGGGAGAGTAATGGGGGAGAAGTATTGAGGAGGAAGAAGAGTGAGAGAGGGAGGATGTGGGAGGTAGGGGAAAGGGAAGAGAGGAGATGGGGGAGGGGAGGACGGGTGGGGAAAGGTGTTGGGTTGGTGCGTCTTAGTAGTAGCACGGGACGTAAAACGCGCTGCTGATAAGAAAGTAGCAGCAGCGCGCTTTCCACACACGCGCTACTGCTAATCGGGACCAACAGTGTGCCCAATCTGAAAATTAGCAGCAACGACCTCAGAAAAAGCGCGCTACTACTACAACTTTAGCAGTAGCGCGTGTCGTGACAACGCGCTGTTGCTAAATGTAGGTTGGTGGACACTGTCAGTCGATATTTGTAGCAGCGTGGGTTGTCCTCCGTGTCAGTAGCGAGTTTTGCACGCACGCGCTACTGCTAATTAGCAGTAGCGCTTCTTTTTGAGCCACACTACTGCTAAGATTCTGTGTAAGGTTTTCCCTAGTAGTGGATTGAAGGAGGAGACCTAGATGTACACTCTCACCAAAGGAAACTTGATTCCCCCATACTTTCTTCTGTGGATTTTGTTACTCTTAGGTGTTTGGGCGCCCTAGTCGGAAGAGGTCACTTCGGAGCCACATTCCATTGTGGTGAAGCTCCGGGGTTTTGTTGGGAGCCTCCAATTAAGTTGTGGAGAGAGCCCCAACCTTGTTTGTAAATGTCCGGTTACCGCCTTCAAGGGCACCAATAGTGGAAACACGGCACCTCGCATTGTGTCAGGGCATGAGGAGAATACGGTGGCCCTAGTGGCTTCTTGGGGAGCATTGTGCCTCCACACCGCTCCAGCGGAGACGACTTCCCCTCAAGGGGAAGGAACTTTGGTAACACATCCTCGTCTCCATCAGTTCCACTTTTGGTTATCTCTCACCTTTACTTGTGCAAGCTATATTGTGTCATATCCTTTGCTTGCTTGTGTGCTTATTGTTGTTGCATCATATAGGTTGCTCACCTAGTTGCATATCTAGACAACCTACTTTGATGCAAAGTTTAATTTGGCAAAGAAAAGCTAAAAATTGTTAGTTGCCTATTCACCCCCTCTAGTCAACTATATCGATCCTTTCAATTGGTATCAGAGCCTCGTCTCTTTATTAAGGACTTTGCCATCCTAAGAGTATGGTTGACACTGTAGACGGTGGGGAGGAGCACTCGGTGCGAATTCGGTCTCGTCTACGGCCGATGGGGGAACCGTGGTCTCTTGTGAGGAATTCAATGTGGCTTTCGACATATTGAAAACCTCCATGACGACCGAGGTTGAAAGCATGTTTAACAAGTTCTTAGAAGGGCTTAAATTATCCACCCTACCAATGAAAGTGGGTGATCCCGCTAACAAGGTGACGGATGCTAACTCCAACAAGGGGGAAGCTACTAGTGAAAAAGCTCCTTTATCTAGTGGTAAAAATGGTATCGGCATCTTTACCCATGTTGAACCTCCACTTTCTTATGGAGGACCGGTTCCCTCCACTCATTTGAATCATGTTGGTCCTCCTCCTAAAATTGTGAAAAATGAGGATTTTGACTCTTGGGTCTATCGCTTTAAACGTCATTTAAATCATGTTAAAACTAATCTTTGGAGAATCATCGAGCAAGGTTTCTATCTGCATGACCCAATCAACTTCACCCCTAGAGAAGCCGCGGACCATCAATTCCATCATCCAAGATGCAATTCCATCTGAAGCTATTGCACATCTTCGACCATTCACTGTGGCAAAGGAAGCATGGCACCATGTCGTTTCCATTTACAAGGGAAGCGCAAGCATTCAACGCTCCAACTATGAAGTGGTGCAAGATGAAGTCGATGAGTTTGCAATGAATGAAGATGAAGAACCTCGCGACCTTTACCGGAGATTAACCACTCTTGCGGTCTCACTCCAAGATCATGGGAGCAAGGATAAGGATGAAAATTGGATCAAGCGCAAGTTCCTCAAGGCCATGATACCTTACCACAAGGCCATGTACGCCGTCATCCGTCAAAGGCCGGACTTCCACACCTTGACCTCAAGTGAAGTGTTGGATGAGTTTGTGGCGATGAGGATCTTGGACAAGACCGCCGACAATGCGGTGTTGTGTTCTCAAAGAGCAAAGAAGCCTGATACGTCTCCAACGTATCTATATCTTTTGATTGTTCCATGCTATTATATTACCCCTTTTGGATGTTCATGGGCTTTATTTTACAGATTTATATCATTTTTGGGACTAACCTACTAACCGGAGGCCCAGCCTGTATTGCTGTTTTTTTTGCCTATTTCAGTATTTCGAAGAAAAGGAATATCAAACGGAGTCCAAACGGAATGAAACCTTCGGGAGCGTCATTTTTGGAATGAACGGGATTCGGAGAACTTGGAGTGCAAGTCAAGAAGCAATCAAGGCGGCCAGGAGATAGGAGGGCACGCCCACCCCTCCTGGGTGCGCCCCTATCTCCTGGGCCCCTCGAGCGGCCACCGACGTACTTCTTCCTCCTATATATACCTACGTACCCCGAAAACATCAAGGGAGCCAAAAAAACAATTTCCACCGTCGTAATCTTCTGTACCCGTGAGATCCCATCTTGGAGCCTTCGTCGGTGCTCCGCCGGAGGGGGAATCGACCATGGAGGGCTTCTACATCAACACCATAGCCCCTCCGATGAGTTGTGAGTAGTTTACCACAGACCTTCGGGTCCATAGTTATTAGCTAGATGGCTTCTTCTCTCTTTTTGGATCTCAATACAATGTTCTCCCCCACTCATGTGGAGATCTATTTGATGTAAACTCTTTTTGCGGTGTGTTTGTCGAGATCCAATGAATTGTGGGTTTATGATCAAGTTTATCTATGAGAAATATTTGAATCTTCTATGAATTCTTTTACGTATGATTGAGTTATCTTTGCAAGTCTCTTCGAATTATCAGTTTGGTTTGGCCTACTAGATTGACCTTTCTTGCCATGGGAGAAGTGCTTAGCTTTGGGTTCAATCTTGCGGTGTCCTTACCCAGTGAAAGAAAGGGTTGCAAGGCACGTATTGTATTGTTGCCATCGAGGATAAAACGATGGGGTTTATATCATATTGCAGGAGTTTATCCCTCTACATCATGTCATCTTTCTTAATGTGTTACTCTGTTCTTATGAACTTAATACTCTAGATGCATGCTGGATAGCGGGCAATGTGTGGAGTAATAGTAGTAGATGCAGGCAGGAGTCGGTCTACTTGTCGCGGAAGTGATGCCTATGTACATGATCATGCCTAGATAATCTCATTATTCGCTTTTCTATCAATTGCTTGACAGTAATTTGTTCACCCACCGTAATACTTATGCTATCTTGAGAGAAGCCACTAGTGAAACCTATGGCCCCCGGGTCTATCTTTTATCATATAGGCTTTCAATGTACTTTTATTTGCATCTTTACTTTTTGCATTTATATTATAAAATACCAAAAATATATTTATCTTATCATACTATCTCTATCAGATCTCACTTTCGCAAGTGGCCGTGAAGTGATTGAAAACCCCTTTATTGCGTTGGTTGGGAGTTCTTTGTTTGTTTATGTAGGCGCGTGGGACTTTTGAGGAGCCTTCTACTGGATTGATACCTTGGTTCTCAAAAACTGAGGGAAATATTTATGCTACTATTGCTGCATCACCCTTTCCTCTTCAAGGAAAACCAACGCAAGCTCAAGACATAGCAAGAAGGATTTCTGGCGCCATTGCCAGGGAGGTCTTCGCTCTCAAGTCAAGACATACCAAGTACCCATCACAAACTCATCTCCCTCGCATTTGCATTATTTGCCATTTGCCTCTCGATTTCCTCTCCCCCACTTCACCCTTGTAGTTTTATTCGCCCTCTCTTTCCCAATATCCTCCTCTACTTCGCTTGCCTTTTTCTGTTTGCTCGTGTGTTAGATCGTTTACTTTGTCATAATGGCTAGCTCGGTCTTTACTCCTTCATCTCCCGACTTTGAAGTTCTTCACTTCAAACAAAGACAAGGAGAAAATTTAAGAGATGCTTGGTTTAGGATGTTAGAATCTTATCGTAGTTGTGCTATAGAAGGAGATTTCAAGATTTTAATTCGCAATTTTTATGTTGGGTTAACCTTACCCCATAAACAACTCCTTGATTTTGCCACAAAAGGGGGATTTATTGAAGTTGATCCTAGTTCCGCTTATGAAATTATAGAGGGGATAGTAGGAGTACTTCCCCTACAGAAAGTATCACACTTCTCTCATGAAGGAACCCAAATTTTAGAGAAGTTATGTGAATTGCAAAAATTTGTTGAACCACTTAAGAATATTGGTGGGATTATCAACCGCCTGAGTTATTTGATCACACTTTGTAATAAACGGTTAGATGCCTTAGATCAAAAGATCTCCGAGCATGAAGGGAAACACAAGGAGCCTCCGGGACTTGAGCATAACCCCATAAAAAAGTTGAGTGCCAAAGATGGCACTATTTAGATCTATCTTCGCTTTTATGCCTAGCTAGGGGCGTTAAACGATAGCGCTAGTTGGGAGGCAACCCAATTTTATTTGTGTTTTTTTGTTTTTGCTTCTGTTTAGTAATAAATTTTGCATCTACCTTCTGTTTAGATGTATTTTTATGTTTTAATTAGTGTTTGTGCCAAGTAGAACCTATAGGATAACCTATGATGATAGTTAATTTGATTCTGCTCAAAAACAGAAACTTTGCGCACACGAAATTAGTTTTGTTAAATCACAGAAACATGATTTTGCGTTGATTATTTTTTCTGATGATCAATAGACAAACTTTCCAGGACTTCCTATTTTGGTAGGATTTTTAAAGTTCCAGAAGTTTGCGTTAGTTACAGATTACTACAGACTGTTCTGCTTTTGACAGATTCTGTTTTTCGCGTGTTGTTTACTTATTTTGATGCATCTATGGCTAGTATTAAGTGGTATGAACCATAGAGAACTTGGAATACAGTAGGTGTAACACTAAAATAAATAAATAATGAGTTCATTACAGTAACTTATGTGGTGGTTTTGTTTTCTTTCACTAACGGATCTTATGAGATTTCCTGTTGAGTTTTGTGTTGTGAAGTTTTCAAGTTTTGGGTAAAGATTTGATGGACTATGGAATAAGGAGTGGCAAGAGCCTAAGCTTGGGGATGCCCATGGCACCCCAAGATATTCAAGAGTAGCCAAAAGCCTAAGCTTGGCGATGCTCCGGAAAGGCATCCCCTCTTTCGTCTTCGTTCATTGGTAACTTTACTTGGAGCTATATTTTTATTCGCCACATGATATGTGTTTTGCTTGGAGCATAGTGTATTATATTAGAATTTGCTTTTTAGTTTACCACAATCATCATTGCTGTACACACCTTTTGGGAGAAGCCCACTTGATTAGAATTTGCTAGAATACTCTATGTGCTTCACTTATATCTTTTGAGCTTGATAGTTTTTGCTATACTACTTCATTTATATCTTTTAGAGCACGGCGGTGGCTTAATTTTGAAGAAATTGCTAGTCTCTCATGCTTCACTTATATTATTTTAAGAGTCTTTTAGAACAGCATGGTATTTTCTATGGTTACAAATTTGGTCTTAGAATGATGAGCATCCAAGTTGGGTATAATAAAAACTATCATAGAAAGTGCATAAAACACTAGGATCAATTTGATGCTTGATAATTGTTTTGAGATAGAAAGGTAGTAATGTTAGAATCATGCTAGTGGGTAATTATGAAATTGAGAAATACTTGTGTTGAAGTTGGCAAGTCTCGTAGCATGCACGTATGGTAAAAGTTGTGTGACAAATTTGTTGCATAAGGTGCTCTTTTAATTGCCTTCCTTATGAGTGGAGGTCGGGATCGCGCGATGGTTAACTCCTACCAACTCTTCCCCTAGGAGCATGCGTTGTATTACTTTGCTTCGAGGTCAAGTAGACTTTTGCAATAAGTATATGAGTTCTTTATGACTAATGTGAGTCCATGGCTATACGCACACTCATCCTTCCACTTTGCTAGTCTCTATTATACCGCGCAACTTTCGCCGGTATCATGCACCCATTATTTACCTTCCTCAAAACAGCCACCATACCTACCTATTATGGCATTTCCATAGCCTTTCCGAGATATATTGCCATGCAACTTTCCACCGTTCCGTTTATTATGACACACTTCATCATTGTCATATTGCTCTTTGCAGATCATGTAGTTGACATCGTATTTGTGGCAAGGCCACCTTCATAAGTTTCATACATGTCACTCTTGATTCATTGCATATCCCGGTACTCCGCTGGAGGCATTCATATAGAGTCATATCTTGTTCTAGTTTTGAATTGTAACTCTTGAGTTGTAAATCAATAAAAGTGTGACGATCTTCATTATTAGAGCTTTGTCCCGGTGAGGAAAGGATGATGAAGACTATGATTCCCCCACAAGTTGGGATGAGACTTCGGACTTTAAAAAGAAAAAAAAGGAAAAAAAGAGGAAAGGCCAAAAAGAAAAAAAGGAAAGGCCAAAGAAAAAAAAGAAGAAATAAAAAAGGAAAATAATAATAAATAAAATGAGAGAAAAATAGATAAGGGACAATGCTACTATCTCTTTTCCACACTTGTGCTTCAAAGTAGCACCATGATCTTCATAATAGAGAGTCTCCTATGCTGTCACTTTCATATACTAAGTGGGAATTTTTCATTATAGAACTTGGCTTGTATATTCCAATGATGGGCTTCCTCAAAATGCCCTAGGTCTTCATGACAAGCAAGTTGGATGCACACCCACTTAGTTATTTTGTTGAGCTTTCATATATTTATAGCTCTAGTGCATCCGTTGCATGGCAATCCCTACTCACTCACATTGATATCTATTGATGGGCATCTCCATAGCCCATTGATACGCCTAGTTGATGTGAGACTATCTTCTCCCTTATTGTCCTCACAACTACCACCATATACCACCATAGTGCTATGTCCATGGCTTGCGCTCATGTATTGCGTAAGAGTTGAAAAAGTTCAAGCGCGTTAAAATGTATATATGAACCAATTGCTTGGTTGAAACCGGGGTTGTGCATGATGGGAGTATTTTGTGTAATGAAAATGAAGCATGGCCTAACTATATGATTTTGTAGGGATAAGCTTTCTTTGGCTATGCTATTTTGATAGGACATGATTATTTGTTAGTATGCTTCGAAGCATTATTATTTTTTGTGTTTTATAAGCTTTTATCTTGAATCATTTGGATCAGAACAATCATGCCACAATAAAGAAAATTACATTGAGAAATATGCTAGGTAGCATTCCACATCAAAAATTCTGTTTTTATCATTTACCTACTCGAGGACGAGCAGGAATTAAGCTTGGGGATGCTTGATATGTGTCCAACGCATCTATAATTTTTGATTCTTCCATGCCATTATATTACCCCTTTTGGATGTTTATGGGCTTTATTTTACACATTTATATCATTTTTGGGACTAACCTACGAACCGGAGGCCCAGCCCGTATTGCTGTTTTTTTGCCTATTACTGTATTTCAAAGAAAAGGAATATCAAACTGAGTCCAAACGGAATGAAACCTTCGGGAGCGTGATTTTTGGAACGAACGTGATCCGGAGAACTCGGAGTGCAAGTCAAGAAGCAATTGAGGCGGCCAGGAGATAGGAGGGCGCGCCCACCCCTCCTGGGCGCGCCCCTGTCTCCTGGGCCCCTCGAGCGGCCACCAACGTACTTCTTCCTCCTATATATACCTACGTACCCCGAAAACATCCAGGGAGCCAACGAAAAACAATTTCCACCGCCGTAACCTTCTGTATCCGCGAGATACCATCTTGGAGCCTTCGCCGGCGTTCGCCGGAGGGGGAATCGACCACGGAGGGCTTCTACATCAACACCATAGCCCCTCCGATGAGTTGTGAGTAGTTTACCATAGACCTTTGGGTCCATAGTTATTAGCTAGATGGCTTCTTCTCTCTTTTTGGATCTCAATACAATGTTCTCCCCCTCTCTTATGGAGATCTATTCGATGTAAACTCTTTTTGCGGTGTGTTTGTCGAGATCCGGTGAATTGTGGGTTTATGATCAAGTTTATCTATGAGAAATATTTGAATCTTCTCTGAATTCTTTTATGTATGATTGAGTTATCTTTGCAAGTCTCTTTGAATTATCAGTTTGGTTTGGCCTACTAGATTGATCTTTCTTGCCATGGGAGAAGTGCTTAGCTTTGGGTTCAATCTTGCGGTGTCCTTACCCAGTGACAGAAAGGGTTGCAAGGCACGTATTGTATTGTTGCCATCAAGGATAAAAAGATGGGGTTTATATCATATTGCATGAGTTTATCCCTCTACATCATGTCATCTTTCTTAATGCTTTACTCCATTCTTATGAACTTAATACTCTAGATGCATGCTGGATAGCAGTCGATGTGTGGAGTAATAGTAGTAGATGCAGGCAGGAGTCGGTCTACTTGTCGCGGACGTGATGCCTATATACATGATGATGCCTAGATAATCTCATAATTATTCGCTTTTCTATCAATTGCTCGAAAGTAATTTGTTCACCCACCGTAATACTTATGCTATCTTGAGAGAAGCCACTAGTGAAACCTATGGCCCCCGGGTCTATCTTTTATCATACAGGCTTTCAATGTACTTTTATTTGCATCTTTACTTTTTGCATTTATATTATAAAATACCAAAAATATATTTATCTTATCATACTATCTCTATCAGATCTCACTTTCGCAAGTGGCCGTGAAGGGATTGACAACCCCTTTATTGTGTTGGTTGCGAGTTCTTTGTTTGTTTGTGTAGGTGCGTGGGACTTTTGAGGAGCCTCCTACTGGATTGATACCTTGGTTCTCAAAAACTGAGGGAAATACTTACGCTACTATTGCTGCATCACCCTTTCCTCTTCAAGGAAAACCAACGCATGCTCAAGACGTAGCAAAGCCCAACCATGCCTTGAAGGCCAAGGCTAGTGTGGAAGAGGAGGATGAAGAAGAAGATGAGGAGAGCAACCCCGAATACACGAAATATGATTACCATGAGCACATGGCTCTCGCGTCAAGGCAATTTTGGAGCAAGAAGAACTCAAGGCCCAATTTCAACAAGAACAACTCAAGTGGCTTCAAGGGCAAGCAACGTGTGAGAACATGTTACAATTGTGGCAATGTGAGCCACTTTGTTGCGGAGTTCCCTTACGAGAAGCGGGAAGACAATGGTGGCAAGCTCATCTGAAAAGACAAAGCCAAGTTCTTCCCCAGCAAGAACAACTTCACCAAGAAGACTCCAACCAAAGGGTTGGTGGCACAAGAAGAGTACAATGAGGATGATGATGATGAAGAAGATGGTGAAGCCATGGCCATGGCCTCTGTTGCCATTGCCACAACCCCACGGGTGTCTCTCTTCGATTCACCTAGCGAGAACATCACCGCTAAGTGCCTCATGGCCAAATCCACCAACAAGGTAACCCCCAACATCAAAACTACCATCATTACTAATCCTTCCTTGACGGATTGCATTAATGAAAGTGAGGGGTCTAATGAGGAAGTGAATGAATTTGAGTCTTTTATGAGTAAGCTCAAGGGCAAATCCAAGAAGCACTTGTTGCTCTCTTGGAACGACTTGGTGAAGCCAATGACATGATCGAGGCTCATGAAGAAATCATCTTTAAGATGGAAGGTCATAGTCGTGACTATGCCGATGAGATATCGGATCTGTCTAAGCGCTTGAGGAAGAGCGTGTTCATCGTTTGGCTCTTGAGGAGTCACACAACGATGACCATGCTAAATTAAAGAAAGATCTTGATCATGCTCTTGTTGTATCTCATGTGCTCGATTCTGAGAAGGCTAAACTTGGTGTTGACCATGCTAGACTCAAGGAGGAGTTTGATATACTTGACAAGCCTCACAAGGCCTTGAAGGGTGCTCATGCTAGCCTCAAGGAGTCTCATGATCAACTCCAAGTGAAGCTAACCAAGGAGAAAGCCATTTTTCCTCATATGGTCTTAATTGATAATGCATGTGCTACTAACCCATGTTGTGAGCATGTGCATGTTGTGGAGGAAAATGCCAAGTTGAAGGAGCAACTTGAGAAAGGCCTTGTGTATTTCGTACAAGGTGAGAAGAATCTCAACGATCTTTTGAGCAATCAAAAGGAGGTTGTGGCTAAGGAGGGAGTTGGGTTCGCACCCAAGTCCAAGAACAAGAAGAAGAATGACAAGGCCAAACGACCTCCTCCTCTCAAGCAAACTTTTGTGAAGGAGGGAGAGGGTGCTTCTAAGGATAAGAAGAGCAATGTGAAGGGTGGTGATGTCAAGAAGGGCAATGCCACCCCTTCCAACAATGCCGACGACTTTAACCCTTCTTATGTGTTGTGCCATGCTACTGATGGGCATGTTTATGCTAAATTTGTTGGTTCTCCTTATGAGTACATTAAATGGTCTATTTGGGTTCCTAAGACCCTTGTTACTAACATTAAAGGACCCATTACAAAATGGGTACCTAAAACCAAGCATTGATCTCTTGTAGGTGTTTGCTTCCGGTGGGGGATCATGGTTGCTCGATAGTGGAGCCACAAATCATATGACCGAAAGCAAGGACTTGGTGGTGGACGTGCACAATATTCCATCTATGCCCACCAATGTTGAGTGGGGTGATGCCTCGTCTTCCAAGGTATTGGGTCTTGGCAAGGTTGTCATTTCTCATGATCTCATGATCGAGAAAGTCATGCTTGTTGAGTCCCTTGCATACAATTTACTTTCCGTTCGTCAACTTTCACTCATGGGCTTTGCCACATTCTTTGATATTGGTACTGTGGCCCTCTTGTGGAGCAAGGCTCTTAAAGTAGCCTTTTTTGGGCATGTCGAGAACGGTCTTTATGTGATTAACTTTTCGGAGCGACCCACTAAGACCACGACATGCCTAATGACTAAAGTTGATGTGGGGTGGCTTTGGCATCACCGTTTAGCCCATGTCAATATGAGATCTTTCAAAAGTCTTCTCAAGGGGGACCATGTCCGTGGACTAATAAACGTTAGCTTTGCCAAAGATCGTGCTTGCAGTGCTTGTATTGAAGGAAAGTTACATGAGAAGGCTCACCCTCCCAAGACTATCATCTACTCGAAGATACCCTTGGAGCTCCTTCACATGGATCTCTTTGGGGCTCCATCCTTTGATAGTCTTGGGGGTAGAAAGTATTGCTTGGTGATTGTCGATGATTATTCAAGGTATACTTTGGTATATTTCTTCAAGAGGAAGAGTGAAACTCAACAAACTGTCATCGACTTTGCAAATGAAGCAAAACGTCAACACGATGCAAAGATCTTGACAATAAGAAGTGACAATGGCACCGAGTTCAAGAACTACACCTTGGATGAGTTTCTTAGTGATGAGGGGATGAAGCATCAATATTCCGTACCATACACCTCTCAACAAAATGGTGTAGCGGAGAGGAAGAACCAAACATTGATGGATGCGGCAAGGACCATGATGGCGGAGTTCAAGTCTCCTTAGAACTTTTGGGCCGAACCATCAACACCGCGTGTCATGCATCCAATCGGCTCTATCTCCGCAAAGGCTTAAACAAGACTCCATATGAAATACTCACCGGTAACAAGCCCAACCTCAAGTACTTCCGGGTGTTCGGTTGTAAGTGTTTCATTCTCAAGAAAGGTGTCCGTTTGTCTAAATTTGAGGCTAGAGCTCATGAGGGCATATTTATTGGTTATGCTACAAACTCTCATGCTTACGGTGTCCTCAATAAGTCCATGGGACTTATTGAGGAGACGTGTAACGTAGAGTTTGATGAGAATAACGGCTCCCAAGTGGAGCAAAGTGGTACTTGTGATGTAGGTGATGAAATTCCTCCCCAATCCATAAGAAGAATGGGTGTTGGTCATATCCTACCCATTGAGGAACCCCTTGTGGCCGAAGGAGAAGGACAATGTTCCACTCAAGTGGAACCATCACTAACCAAGACCCACACGCTTCCAAAGAACAAAGTGAAGGCCCTCCACCATTTGAACAAGACCAAGGGCAAGATCAACCTCAAGATGGTGGTGAACCACCAAGTGAAGCCCAAAGTCAAGTTCTCATCACCGAGCAAGTTCAAGATCAAGAGCAAGCTCAAGATCAAGAACAAGCTGATGATGACGCTCAAGATGATCAAGTTTCCCCTCCTCAACTCACTCCTAAGGAGGAATTGGAGCGTCGTGTCTCTAAGATTGCATCCAAGCTCAATTACAAAGATCATCTCATGAAGAATGTGCTTGGAAGCTTAAGAAAAGGGGTAAGCACTCGTAGACAATTAGCAAACTATTGTGAATGTCACGCATTTGTCTCTTGTGTTGAACCCGAAAAGGTCTATGAGGCGCTCGAGGATCCAAATTGACTTAACGCCATGCATGAAGAACTCAACAACTTCGAGCACAACAAGGTGTGGAGATTGCTGCTAAGGCCAACGGGGAACCATAATGTCATTGGAACCAAGTGGATATTCAAGAACAAGAAAGATGCTCATGGGATTATCATTCGCAACAAGGCTCGGTTGGTAGCACAAGGCTACTCCCAAGTCGAGGGTATCGACTACGGTGAAACCTTTGCTCTCGTTGCTCACCTTGAATCCATTCGTTTGTTGATTGCTTATGCTTCTCATCATAACTTTAAGTTGCAACAAATGGATGTGAAGAGTGCTTTTCTTAATGGTCCTATTAATGAGTTCGTGTATGTCAAACAACCCCTAGGGTTCGAGGATCCCTATTTCCCGGATCATGTGTACCAACTTGATAAGGCGCTATATGGCCTTAAGCAAGCCCCACGTGCGTGGTATGAGCACCTTACCGATTTGTTACAAGATCGTGGGTTTGAAATTGGGAAAATTGACCCCACTCTTTTTACTAAGAAGGTCAAAGGGGAGTTGTTTGTATGCCAACTATATGTTGATGCTATTATCTTTGGTTCCCCTAACAAAGCTTTCAACGAGGAGTTTGCTGCTCTCATGACCTCAAAGTTCAAGATGTCCATGATGGGAGAATTTAAGTTCTTTCTTGGGTTCAAAATCAAGCAAAGAAGAGAAGGAACCTTCATCAACCAAGCCAAATACAGTCAAGACATGCTCAAGAGATTCAAGCTAAGTGATGTCAAGCCAGCCTCCACTCCAATGCCCGTCAAATGCCAACTTGACATAGATCCCAATGGTAAAGCGGTGGATCAAGAGATATATCGCTCCATGATTGGCTCCTTGCTTTACCTTTGTGCATCTAGACCGGATATCATGTTGAGTGTGGGAATTTGTGCATGGTATCAAGCCGCACCTAAGGAAAGCCACTATGTGGTGGTCAAGCGAATCTTTCGATATTTTGCTCATACCCCAAACTTTGGCTTATGGTACCCAAGAGGAGAAAACTTCAACCTTGTGGGCTATTCGGACTCCGATTGGGCGGGAGACAAAGTGGATAGGAAGTCAACTTTCGGAGGGTGCCAATTCCTTGGTTGCTCTTTGGTGAGTTGGTCTTCTAAGAAGCAAAGTTGTGTGTCTCTCTTGTCCACTGAAGCGAAGTATGTGTCCGCTGGTAGTTGTTGTGCACAACTTATATGGATGAGTCAAACTTTAAAGGATTACGGCGTCATTTGTGACAAAGTGCCTCTTTGGTGTGACAATGGAAGTGCTATCAAGATTTCTCTCAACCGGGTGCAACACTTCAAGACGAAGCATATTGAGATTCGGTATCATTTCATCCGGGATCACATTAGGCGAGGGGAGATCAAGCTCAACTATGTCAACACCCATGATAACATTGCAGATATCTTCACGAAGCCCTTGGATGAAGCAAGACTTCGCGAGTTAAGGCATGAGCGAAATATCATTGATTCGAGCAATGTGGCTTGAAACTTTACACACCCCACCATACTCATCATGATGTCTTGTTTAGGCGTAGGCATGGACATAGGGGGAGTGTTGTTCTTGCAATGAACTCTCCTCCCCCATTATGCATAAATTGATCAAGTCTTTCACATTAGCCATTTTTTATGGTACTTGTGCTTCAAAGATGAGTTTTGGTCATGGGCCCAAGGATAATTCTTCGCGGCGCCATACCATTAGACTCAAACATAGGTGGCTCCGGCCACCGCCCTTGTGCAAGGGTGTTTTCTTTGTTGTGTGTTTCCTTTTGCCTTGCTTCTTCGGTTCTCCTAGATGCTTGAATTCTCCAAGGAGTGGCTTTTATTGTTTGCTTCTTGCACTCTTGGGGGCTTCATCATCATAATACAGTGTCTTGCTTCCATCCTAAGCCTTCTCATCTCAAGTCATCTTTTCCAAATGTACGCAAGTTTGATACTTTTGTGCATGGGCTGATGCAACTTGGCCGTACAACCGGTGGTTAGAGCGGTTCTACCGCTCTTCCACTACATTGTGTAGTCCCAGCGGTACTTCCAGTTTTGCACGAGCGGTTCTACCGCTCTTGTTTGTACATGTACTACTGGCTGATAGTACCGGTATTTGGAAGCTGTACTACCGCTGCTTCTGGAACGGAAGTACCACCCTCAAACACCGACTAGCTATAGGAGCGGTACTACTGCTCTTCAGAGTGGTACCACTGACTAACATCTGGGCACATATATAAAGGGCGCGGGCTGAAGGGGCATTCTATTTCCCCTTCGCGCCCCTCTCTCGTCTGAACCCTAGCCGACGGTTGCTCTGCCCATTGCCCCGGAGCACCCTCAGGCATTCCAGATCGGTCAGCCCTTCATCGGATCTGCTCCGTGGAGGTCGCCTCCCTTCCGATCTTCTCCCATGGATACTGGTAATGCCCTGTTTCCTCTTGTTCTTAGGGTTCTTTTTGTTGAATCCTTCCTCTAGGGCATTGCTTGTACTCCCGCACTTTTGGCCAAATGATTGGTGGGAGAGATCCTTATAAACTCCTCCTTTTCTTGTGCATAGTTAGAAGTAGGAATATTGCATCTCAAAGTAGGGTTGTACCCGTTCTTCAACTCGGCAGATCCGCTCTCAACGGTACTACCGCTCCTCGTGAGCGGTACTACCGCTTTGGCGGTTCTACCGGTCGAACAACCGGAACAACTGCTTTCTCTGAACCCATCTGCATTGTTCTTCTTCTACTTACGAACATGAAATTTATTCTTCTGATCTTGTGTACATTCCTCTCATCTTTGCTGGGGTATCTGTGTGCTCTCTGTCTGCGTTTGCAGGTGGCTCTAGCTCTCGTTCTGCTCAGAAGTCTCAGAACACCAAGAAGAGGGCCCGTAGGTGTCGGTGTCGAAACCGGCGGATCTCGGGTAGGGGGTACCGAACTGTGCGTCCAAGGCTAATGGTAACAGGAGGCATGAGACACGATGTTTTACCCAGATTCGGGCCCTCTCGATGGAGGTAATACCCTACTTCCTGCTTGATTGATATTGATGTTATGAGTATTACAAGAGTTGATCTACCACGAGATCGTAGAGGCTAAACCCTAGAAGCTAGCCTATGATTATGATTGTTGTTGTCCTATGGACTAAACCCTTCGGTTTATATAGACACCGGAGGGGGCTAGGGTTACACAGAGTCAGTTATAGAGAAGGAAATCTACACATCCGAATATCCAAGCTTGCCTTCCACGCAAAGGAGAGTCCCATCCGGACACAGGACGAAGTCTTCAATCTTGTATCTTCATGGTCCAACAGTCCGGCCAAAGTATATAGTCCGGCTGTCTGAGGACCCCTTAATCCAGGACTCCCTCAGTAGCCCCTGAACCAGGCTTCAATGACGATGAGTCCGACGCGCATATTGTCTTCGGCATTGCAAGGCAGGTTCCTTCTCCGGATACTCCATAAGAGATTTAGAACACAAGGATCGTGTCCGACTCTGCAAAACAAATTCCACATTCCACCGTAGAGAGTATAATATTCCACAAATCTAATCTGCTGATAGCTTTTTTTAGCATGACATCACGCCATGGCTCAGCCATTATTCGAACCGTTTTTAACAACCGGCCACCGCACGTAATGTGAGGTGGTTTTCTTGACACGTCTTGTCGAAGCAGAGATCGTGTCCCCTTATCATGGGATTCTCATCAATACGGGTATGGGTAACCCAATCGCGCCATTAATCGCGACGCTTGGAAAATAAGCGATCTTAACGGGCAAGTGGGGAGGCGCACAGTTTCTACCGCCTTTATAAAGAGATAAGGATTCTCCTCTTTCACCCACGCCTACTTCCTTCCTCGCTCATCCATTCTCGCACGCTCGAGCTCCAGCACCCTAGTTCTCACCTTCTCCGCACAGCCAAACATGTCCGGAGCGGGAGGCAAGTGGGTGGCCTCCTCCATCAAGGAGGACGACATTACGAAGCTCTGGGCGGCCGGATACTTGGCCGCGGATATTTCCCACCGGCTCCCGGATGCAGGGCAGATCATTTCGACTCCGGGACCACATGAGAGGGTCGTGTTCCTCGCCCACTTCGTCCGCGGACTGGGATTCCCCCTTCACCCATTTGCCCGCGGGCTCTTGTTCTATTACAGGATGGATTTTCATGATCCAGCCCCTAACTTCATCCTCAACATCTCGGCGTTTATCGTCGTGTGCAAGGCTTTTCTCCGTAACAGGCCCAACTTCCGCCTGTGGCTAAAGATCTTCAACGTGAAGCTGAACATAGTGGTCGGCCAACAGGCGGAGTGTGGCGGCGCCATGGTGGGCAAGATGCCCAGCTTCACCTGGCTCGAAGGCTCCTTTGCGGAGACTGTGAAGGGGTGGCAATCGGGGTGGTTCTACATCACCGAGCCACGTGACGCCAACTGGGTAGCGGCCCCCGAATTCCGATCCGGCATCCCTGTGCGGCTCACTTCCTGGAAGAGGAAGGGCCTAGCCTGGGGCGCATCCGCGGAGCTGATCGGACTACAGAACTGCGTCAAGAATATGATAACCAAGAATATCAAGCTTGTCAATGTGGTCCAGGTCATGCTATTTTACCGGATTCTCCCGTGTCAAAGACGCGCATTCAACCTGTGGGAGTTCGACACGGCCCAACACCAGACACGACAAGAGCTCTTTGACATGATGCACAAAGACGTTTGGAAGGTGTTGTTCAAGTCCAGCAAAGTCCCTCCTCCCACTTCCGAAGACCGCGGACTCAGCGCCAAGTGCCACGCCAATGCGGTAAGCATTCTACATTTTAAAAGATGTTCCTTTCCTCAGTATATTCACGGGAGGAACTTAAGCCACCGTACTGATCTGACAGGAATACGTGACGACGGTGGAGTGGATCGACTGTTCAGCTCCATTGCCTGAAGATCTAGCAACCGCTCTCCTGACAGAGATGCTGGTTCTAGCACCTTATGAGGTGTCGGAAAAGAAGGCCAAGAAGAAGGCCGTGGGGACCAGGAAAAGTCTCCGGCGCAACGTGGTGCTGGACTCATCGTCCGAAGACACTGAGGCGCACTCCTCCAATGACAATGAGGAGGAGGAGGAGGAAAACCCTCTCCCCCAAAATGAGGGGGAGAAGAAAAGGAAGGCCGCCCCTGCCGGGGAGGCCAAAGGGTCCAAGAAGGGATGGACCCTCCCTCCGGATCACTCCACAAATGCCGCCTATAGCGAGGAGGAGTGGCTACCCAGGGCCAAGCCCCTGGCGAAGTCGTAAGTATTCGTATGTCCGTATACTTCTTGCATATTTTAGCTTCATGGCTCCTTATTATGTCAAGGTTTGTTTGTGCAGTCCGCCCAAAGCCCATATGGACTTGCCCTCCTCGGATGGGTCCTTGAACTCGTCGGAGATGAATAGCTATTCGCTCCCGACGGCTTCCACCCCCCGGCCCATAGATGACACCAAGGTGTTATCTCAGAGGATGCCGGGCCAGGAGGAGGTAGTCCTGGAGACGCCTCAAAGCGAGACTCCCGATGCCGGGCTCATGGGGGGAAGATCCCCATGGATTCGGATGAGGGGGGCCGCAGCAAGCTTGGCCCCCAGCCGGATACTGCACCGGAACCTCCAGTGGTTCCTGATGTAGACAGGCAGCCACCCACCAAGGGGGTCAAGCCGTCTGTGCTGATGACCTCTGTCCATCTAGAGGCGTCGGATAACCTGGTGGAAGCGCTTCAGAGCGCTTCCCTTGGTGAAGGACACCGTACTCTTATGAGTAAGGCGATTGCGAAGGTTCAGTCCGCCAAGAGCGGATTGACCAAAACCTGCGCCAGCCTCCTAACAGGCTTTGAGGTAAGTGATTTAATTTCTGAGAAAGTATCATGGTGTAGACAGTAGCCCCTAATGCTCTGTTTGGTGTTCGACAAGAGAAGCCGAACAGAGGATCAAATATTATTCCCAGGAGTCTAATCATATTATGTCTATGTGAATAAACAGGCATCGCTGCTGGCCGCCGCCGCCGCCACTACGGAGGTCTCCGGACTGAGGCAGAGCCTGGGGCGGGCCAAAGAAGAGCTCGACCTCGTGAAGAGGCAGCTCGAGGAAAACAAAGGTAATCAATACCCCGTCTGAATGTTATACAAAGGAAAAATCGTGGATGCTGATAATAGCATGATAAAATTTGCTAGGGGCCATGACCGAGGTGGCGGCCCTTAAGAAGGCGTTGTCCAAGGCCGAAAACAAAGCGGCTGAGGAGCGCATTGAGCGCGAAAAACAAGAGGCACGAGTTGATGAGATCTAGCAAGAGCTCCGGGACTTTGTCAAAAAATTGAGTCCTTGGAGCGTGACTCCAAGACGCAAGAGTCGGAGCTTGCGAAGGCCCGTTAGAGTGCACTAGATGCTAAGGCCAAAGCCCAGAAGGCCCTCCAGGAAATTGAGGCAGCCAAGAAGATAGCTGCGGGTAAGGCTTTCATTATGCAAAGCAAGCATGTGGAGGAGACTTTCCTTTTACTTACCCAAATTTGGAGCTCTCCAGGGGCATTCGCAGATCTACCGCGCAGCATCTCTGATGCCGCAGAGTTCTACCGGGCTGAGGAGGGAAGCTCGACGGAGAAGCTGTTTTGGTCCCAGTATATTGGGGCCAAACACCTGATGTCCTTTAGCGACCAGCTAAAGCAATTGGTCGAACTCCACAAGGCGGCCGAACTGGCCATGAAGGACTTCATAGTACGGCTGTGGCCTGGTGAGCCCCTACCCAGCAGCTACTTCGGCTTTATCAAGCGGATGGAGAATGCCTGTCCGCGGCTTGAAGTCATTAAGTGGTCCGTCTGTATTGAGGGTGCTCGCAGGGCTTTGGCCCGTGCGAAGGTGCACTGGGGGAAGATGGACGCCGTGAAGCTGGTGACGGAGGGGCCGTCGAAGGGCAAGGAACATCGCCACCCCAAACAATACTATGAAAATGTCATTAAGGTGTCCGCCTTGTGGCAGATGAATGTACGAAGGATGTGATATTTGAATGAATGTAATCATGTGATCCTGTATTATGAAAACCAGTTCATGTGCGCTATGTAGCACTTGTTAATTTAAAGTATTACCTTCTGTGTGGCTGTTTTAAAAATTCTTGAGAGTTGGCCAGTCGTCGGCTTCCGCCCCCATGTAACTAGTACTGGGGTGTTTGGGATAAGTATAAACACTCTGTATCCAAGTTTTTGGTCCTTTTAAGGATGTGTTTAGCGCCACGAACGAGGCAATCGGACTATACGGTTTTATCGCCCTCACTTAGCTATAGAAGTCTAGAATTTTAAATTTTGGCAAAGCCCCTAGTATCCGGAAAGCCGGACTTGGGGCGCTATGCACGCCTAAATTGGACGAGGCCGATTCCTCGCCTAACGTGGAAAAAATCAAGGATTTGAGACCTCTCGAACAGCGACCAGCTCTCGCCTTATCATGACAGTCAATTTTCGGCTTTCTCTACTGAGGTGCTCATCTGGAAGAACCGGGACACAATCGCAGTAGTTCTCCCTGCGCTACCTTAGCCGATATAGCAGAACCTAAGGTACCAAAACATAGGAGCCGGGCAAACCCAACTATTGACCCAAGACATGATTTGGAGTTGATGCATATAGTGCTATAAGTTCGGGGTGCCGCACTGTCGAAAGTGTTCAGACTTGTCTTGCCAGGTTATGGGGTACTGAAGCCCCTGGCAAACTAGTCGTGCCAAGATGCACGGGTATAATAAATAAGTAGTAAAGAAAAGGGGGCAAATAAACTTAATAGCAAGCTGACGCTGTATACTATTTTCCCTTTATAATGATACGTCAAAGCGTACATATACAAGGAGTGCGATAAGCACAATAGGACTGTTTGACACATCCTAACTAGGAGCGGGCGGTGTGCGGTTATGTAAAACAGGTATAACGATTGTTATCGGATACCACCTGAGGATTCCCTCGTATGCCAAAGCTTCTTGTCCTCCTGGTGTGTCTGTCCCGCTATGTGTCCGATAGCCGGTCTTTCGGAAGAGCCTCCCGAAGGTAGGGACCTAAAAGAAAAAAGGGGTGCAAAAAATGCGCGTGTCCTGGGGCGGTCGAGCCGCATTATGGACCATGTCATGGTCGTGCCTCCGCCTATGCCCATGGTATTTTAAGTGCGTAATTATGTACGCGCGGCACGAATCTCGCCGCTTGGCTGGGACTAGGGGGAGGCCAAATTGCTAGTCGAGCTCTGGTCGTGCCAGACGATCTTGTAGCGGAGTACTCCGGACTCGCTTGGCGGTATCCGGGTTCTTTATCGCCGAATTGGCTGTTTGCCTAAGGAGGTTGTTTTGCACTTCCGCCGCTAGGGATGCAGTGTGCTCCTCTGTACGAAGCGAGCGCTCTGTGTTTCCATTAACTGTAATAACCCCGCGAGGTCCCGACATTTTGAGCTTGAGATATGCATAATGCGGTACCACATTGAATTTGGCAAATGCGGTTCGTCTGAGCAGTGCATGATAGCCGCTACGGAAGGGGACGATGTCGAAGATTAACTCCTCGCTCCGGAAATTGTCCGGAGATCCAAAGACCACTTCTAGTGTGATTGAGCCCGTACAACAGGCCTCTACACCGGGTATGACACCCTTGAAACTAGTTTTTGTGGGCTTGATCCTTGAGGGGTCAATGACCATTTTGCGCACTGTGTCCTGATAGAGCAGGTTCAGGCTGCTGCTGCCGTCCATGAGGACTCGTGTGAGATGGAATCTGTCGATGATGGGGTCAAGGACCAATGCGGCCGAACCGCCATGACGGATACTGGTAGGATGGTCCCTGCGATCGAAAGTGATCGGACAAGAGGACCATGGGCTAAATTTTAGGGCGACTGGCTCCATTGCATAGACGTCCCTTAGTGCATGCTTCCGTTCCCCTTTGGGGATATGGGATGCGTATATCATATTCACTGTTCTAACCTGGGAAGGGAATTTCTTCTGTCCTCCCGTGTTCGACGGTCGGGGCTCCTCGTGTCGTCGCTATGCAGCCCCTTTTCCTTGTTCTCGGCATTCGACTTGTCGGCCTGTTTAAACACCCAGCATTCCCTGTTGGTGTGGTTGGCTGGTTTATCAGGGATGCCATGAATTTGACATGAGCGATCGAGTATGCGGTCCAAACTGGACGAGCCCGGACTGTTTCTCTTGAATGGATTTTTCCGCTGTCCAGATTTAAAGCCTCTCAATCCGGCATTGACTGTCGTGTCTTCGGCATTGTCGCCATTATTGTGACATTTGTGTCTATTCTGTCGCGGCTTGCCATTGCTATCCCTGGTGTCTGAATCGCCTGAGTTTTTGGGTGTGACGTTGCTGCGAGCCAGCCAGCTGTCCTCGCCCGTGCAGAAGCGGGTCATGAGTGTCATGAGGGCTTCCATGGACTTTGGCTTCTCTTGGCCGAGGTGTCGGGCGAGCCATTCATCTTGGATGTTATGCTTGAAGGCCGCTAAGGCTTCAACATCCGGACAATCGACAATTTGGTTCTTTTTAGTTAGGAACCGAGTCCAGAATTTCCTGGCTGACTCTCCGGGCTGCTGGGTTATGTGACTTAAGTCATCAGCATCCGGTGGTTGTACGTAAGTGCCCTGGAAGTTATCGAGGAATGCGTCTTCCAGATCCTCCCAACTGCCGATGGAGCTTGCTGGCAGGCTATTAAGCCAATGCCTAGCCGGTCCTTTGAGCTTAAGTGGTAGGTACTTTATGGCATGTAAGTCATTGTCGTGAGCCATGTGGATGTGGAGAAGAAAGTCTTCGATCCATACCGCGGGGTCTGTTGTGCCATCGTATGATTCAATATTTACGGGTTTAAACCCTTCTGGGAATTCGTGATCCATAACTTCATCGGTGAAGCATAGGGGGTGTGCGGCGCCTCTATGCCGGGCTACATCCCGGGTAGTTCAAATGCGCCCGGTCTATTATATTCGGCCCAGCCGGACTTTAGATTATTATATCCGGCGTGGCGGTCATCATCACGTCTTGTGGCGCGCCCCCATGATCCGTAGATCGATCTTGACTGTCCTGCTTTGTTTTCAATACTTCTCGCAGGTCCTTCATGTAGCCCTGGGCCTTGGTATTATCGTTTGATTGGCGGTGGGGTGCGGTCTGGACTTCGGGCTGGTACGTT
>NC_057801.1:35477295-35618906 GCF_018294505.1 Triticum aestivum | reverse complement strand
AATATTATCAGGAAATTCCAGAAAATGCCTAAAAACTTCAATAAATCATAGAAAATTAACAGTAACTCCAAATTAAATAAATTATATATGAAAAATTATCAGAAAAATTCAAGGAATCCATCTGTACCATTTTCATGCATGTTAGAACAACTTATAGCTGCTGTTTAGCACAAATCAATTAAAGGGGCATTTAAATAATCACATATGGAGTTTGAATTTGAATCTTGGATTCAAACCAACTTCATTTAATCTGGTTTTAGTTGCATTAGCCCAAAACACATTCATTTTGCCATGTCATGATCATGCATCATATTGTGCATTGCATTGATTGTGTTCCTTTCTATGCTGCCGGTTTTTGTTCCCTCTCGATAGACGTGATACCGATGATGTGATCGTTGACACTGATGAAGACTCAAGGTTATCTTCAGAAGTGCCAGGCAAGCAAAACCCCCTTGTTCATTCCGATACAATCCTACTCTCTCGCTCCTGCTCTCTTTTACTGCATTAGGACAACATCGATTCATCTGTTACTTGCTACGGTAGCTGAACCCCTTTATCCTTTGCATGACCTGTCATTGCCACAGTAAATAGATGAAACCCACTAGCATGAGTAGGAGTTGTTTGAGCCCTGTTGTGCCTACTCATTCATGCTTGTTTTGTCATGCCTGCTATTGCTTAGAGTTGAGTCAGGTCTGATTCATCGGGGATGAGTCAGAGGCGTGTGAACATGTCCTACTGTGTGTGAGCTAAGTGTGTGAACACGATTTGGTAAAGGTAGCGGTGAGAGGCCATGTAGGAGTACATGGTGGGTTGTCTCATTGCAGCCGTCCTCAGGAACTGAGTTCTGTGTTTGTGATCCATGAACAGCTACTACCACACATTGGGTTCCGGTAACTCGACCCCTCTCGACTTATTAATCAACATGATCTCTGTCCAGGAGTTGCAACTAGTTTCTGGTGTTTGTAGGTAGTGTTAGTAGTCTACCAAGTGGCACCCGGTACAGGTGGGCTTGGGACAGACTAGGCACAGTGGCCCGGTGTACCAAGTGGCACCCGGTTGGTGGGCTTGGGAACCCTGCACACATCGTTTGGGGCCGTAAGCGACACCCCGGCCGGATCTCCTTGCGGATGGAACCCGAATAGGCGATAAACCTGGACTAGAGACTTGTTCGGTTAGTCAGGTCGTGGCCGACTCCCTCGCCCGGCTTCCACTTGAAGGTTGCCGAGGTACATGACGTGTACAGGGCGGTAAGTGGCGAGAGCGTGTGTGAAGAAGTACACCCCTGCAGGGTTAACATTATCTATTCGAATAGCCGGATTCCTCGGATATGGAAACTTGGACCCCTTGTACAGTTCATACACAAGTGAAAGTGGATACTCTAAAATACGCAAGATAAGCGTGAGTGCTATGGATGGCGTTCTCGCAGGGAGACGGGAGTGGATCCATAGTGGTGTATTGATATGGTGAATATGTGGACTCGTGTGCGCCACCTCAAAAGAGTTGCTTGCAGTCGTAGTTAGGATAGCCACCGAGTCAAAGCTGGCTTGCTGCAGTCAAACCCTACCATCCCCTTTGTTGATAATGATGCATATGTAGATAGTTCTGATGTAAGTCTTGCTGGGTACATTTGTACTCACGTTTTCCTATTTTATGTTTTTGCAGAGAGACTTCAGTCTCACTAGTAGTTCCACGTGGACTTCGACGTTTAGCTTGATACCTCAGCTACGATCTTGTGCCCTCGGCAGGATCTGATAGATAGTCAGGCTTCTCAGCCTTTTTTCATTTATAGATGTCTGTACTCAGACATGATAGCTTCCGCTTGTGCTTTGACTTGTATGCTCTGATTGTTGGGTCATGAGACCCATGTTTGTAATATCTCGCTCCTCGGAGCCTATTGATTAAAATACTTGAGTCGTAGAGTCATGTTGTGATGCCATGTTGTGTTTGCACATATCGAGCATATGGTGTGTGGATCCGCGGTGAGCTCCTCCACCGTTCCCCTCTCTTCTCCCTCCCGTTCCCGTGCCATAGCGCCGCTTCCCACCACGGCCGAAGCCTCCCGCCGCCGTCCTTGTCGCCGTCGCCGTCTCGGCCCGCCTCCGCCCAAACCAAGCCTCCCTTCGCGCTCCTGGTGCCACGAGGGTGCCGCCGAGCCCCTCAGGTGGCCTCCCCGTGCCCCGCAGCCCGATCCCGCTCGCGCCCGAACTCCGGCCGCCGCCCCGAGCTTCGCTCCGGCGAGCTCCGGCCTCCCCCGCTGCTTCCACCTACCCTACCAGATGCGCGAGAGCCCGGGCTACGCCCCGGTGCTCTCAGACGCCGTCCCCGTGGCCTGTGGCGCGGACTCCGCCGCGTCCAGAGGTCGCCGGCGACGAGCCCCCGTCGCCTGAGCCCTGCCAGGTGGGGCCGGCCCGTCAGGTGATTAGCTTAGTGCTAATCACCGTTAACTAACCCCCCCCCTGACGCTGACCAGTGGGCCCGACCCCCCCTAACCTTTTAATTAACCCTGTTAACCCCAGTGTCACTGACGTGTGGGTCCCACATGTCAGGTTTGACCTGGACAGCCGCGTTGACCGCTGATGCAATGATGACGTCATGCTGACGCAATTATACATTTTCTGGAATTAAAATAATTCAGAAAATCCAGAAAATGATTTAATCTTCAAAAATTCATAGAAATTCAACCGTAGCTCAGATTGAAATAATTTATATATGAAAAATTATCAGAAAAATGCAATCTTTCCATCTGTACTAGTTTCATGCATGACAAACCAACCTATACATGCTGAATATGAGAAAACACATTATGGCATATATAAGAGACCTAATTTAGAAATGCATTTGAACCTTTGGTTCAAATGGACTTCAAACCAATTGAACACTAGTTGCATTAGCTCAGCAGCATCACATCTACATGCCATGTTCATGCATCATATTGTTGCATATGATTGTGTATTGATTGCCGGCACCGTTCCTTCTCGATAGGTCTTGCTCCGGAGACGTTCCAGAGTACCTGTCTGTGAAGCAGTGCCTCCCTTGTTGATTTACCAGGCAAGCAACCCCCCTTGTTCATTTCGATAAAACCCTACTCTCTCGCTCCTGCTCTCAGTTATTGCATTAGGACAACAACGATTCATCTGCTACTTTGTGCTGCGGTAGTTGAACCCATTCCTCTGCATGACCTGTCATTGCCACAGTAAATAGTTGAAACCCACTAGCATGTGTAGGAGTTGATTGAAGCCACTGATGTGTTCCTACCATGATATGCCTGCTATTGCTTAGAGTGTGTCAGGTCTGGTTCATTGGGAATGAATTGGAGTGTCACGATATGTTCTGATGCTGAGAGTGAAGTGTGTGAACACGACTTGGTAAAGGTAGCGGTGAGAGGCCATGTAGGAGTACATGGTGGGTTGTCTCACTGGAACCGTCCTTAAGCCTTGAGTTCTGTGTATGTTGTCCAATGACTCGATACTACCACACATTGGGCTCCGGGTGCTCCAAGCCCTCTCGACTTATGAACCAACTTGATCTCTGTCCAGGAGTCGCAACTAGTTTCTGGTGTTTGTAGGTAGTGCTATTTTTCTACCAAGTGGCACCCGGCAGGGTGGGCTTGGGACAGACTAGGCACACGTGGCCCGGTGTACCGAGTGGCACCCGGTTGGTGGGCTCGGGAACCCTGTACACATCGTTTGGGGCCGTAAGCGACACCCCGGCCGGATCTCCTTGCGGATGGAACCCGAATAGGCGATAAACCTGGACTAGAGTCTTGTGTGGTTAGTCAGGTCGTGGCCGACACCCTCGCCAGGCTTCCGCTTGAAGGTTGCCGAGATACATGACGTGTACATGGCGGTAAGTGGCGAGAGCGTGTGTGAAGAAGTACACCCCTGCAGGGTTAACATGATCTATTCGAATAGCCGGGTCCGCGGTTATGGACTTCTTGGATGCTTACATGGTACATAGACAACTTGAAGTGGATACTATAAAATGCTCAAGACAAGTGTGAGTGCTATGGATGGCCTTCTCGTAGGGAGACGGGAATGAATCCATAGTGGTGTATTGTGTGGTGATTAGTGGACTCGTGTTCGTTGTTTCACCTCAAAAGTTTCTGGTAGTCGTAGAATAGGATAGCCACAGAGTCAAAGCTGGCTTGCTGCAACTAAACCCCACATTACCCTCTTGATACAAATGCATGTATGATAGGGTCTGATGTAAGTCTTGTTGAGTACCTTTGTACTCATGTTGCTTTATTTATGTTTTTGCAGCGGAGACTTCGGTCTTACTAGTGTTCTCGTGGACTTCGACTAGTAGCTAGTACCTCAGCTACGATCTTGATCGGATGTTGTAGATAGTCAGGCTTCCAGCCTTTTTCATTTATAGATGTCTGTACCCAGACATGTAATGCTTCCGCTTGTTGCTTGTATGCTCTGTATGACGGGTCTTGTGACCCCTGTTTGCAATAAATGCTATGATGGCTCTTCTGAGCCTTTATCTATAATGGCTCCCCGACTCAATGATTACCAACGCTGGGGAACACCTGACAATCAAAGGATGCTAGATATAATGAACACTGTTGGCAAGCTGACTAGCAGTGATACTCTCTCGAACAGGAAGGAAGTGAGCCACTTTGGAGAGACGATCAATGACTACGAAGATAGCATTATTCCCTCTTTTGGTCCTGGGAAAGCCGGTGATGAAGTCCATACCAACTTTATCCCATTTCCATTCAGGAATAGCTAAAGGCTGAAGGGTGCCAGCAGGTCTTTGATGCTCTGCCTTAACGCGACGACAAATGTCACATTTAGCAATGAACTCAGCGATTTCTCTCTTCATCCTAGTCCACCAGAACCTCTGGCGTAGATCCTGATACATCTTAGTACTACCGGGATGAATCGTGAGAGGAGATTCATGCGCCTCCTTAAGGATCAATTGTCGCAGATGTTGATTCTTGGGAACCACCAAACGATTCTCAAAGAAAACAACACCACGATCATCCATAGAGAAACATCCACCAACTCCCTTCTTAATGTTTCTCTTGATCCGAGAAATTCTTGTGTCTTGCTTTTGAGCAGCGATAATCCGATCTTCAAGATCAGGTTTCGCCACCAGGGTAGAAAGGAATCCGTGAGGAGCTATGTGAAGGTTAAGCTTACAAAATTCCTCATGGAGAAGTGGTTGGCCTTGCTGCAACATGAGATTGTTGCAATAGGATTTACGGCTTAGAGCATCAGCCATGACATTGGCTTTGCCTGGGGTGTAGGTAATCCCTAGATCATAATCTGTGATCAACTCCAACCAACGTCTTTGCCTAAGGTTCAGATCCGGTTGGGTGAAGATATACTTGAGACTCTGGTGATCGGTGTAGATCTCGCAAGGTTTACCAAGTAGGTAATGTCGCCAGGTCTTGAGTGCATAGACTACGGCTGCAAGCTCTAGATCATGTGTAGGATAATTCTCCTCATGTGGATGCAACTGTCGAGATGCATAGGCAATCACATGACGATCCTGCATAAGAATGCAACCTAGTCCCTGTCGTGAGGCGTCGCAGTAGATAATAAAGTCTTTAGTGAAATCCGGTGGCACAAGTATGGGAGCAGAAGTCAGGCGTCTTTTCAGTTCCTGAAAACTGTACTCACACTGTGGGGACCACTCGAACTTTTTATCTTTCTTGAGAAGTTCCGTGAGGGGTTTGGCTACTTTGGAGAAGTTTTCAACAAAGCGGCGACAATAGCTGGCTAGACCAAGGAAACTCCTAACTTGTTTCACGGTCTCAGGTGGAGTCCAATCGAGAACGGCTTGAACTCTCTCGGGATTGACAGCAATGCCCTTACCAGAGATTACGTGGCCTAGGTAGGTCACTTCTGGCAACCAAAATTCACACTTGGAGAACTTGGCATAAAGGCGGTGCTCTCTGAGTTTTTCTAAAACAAGTCTAAGATGTTCGGCATGCCCTTCCTCGTTCTTCGAGTAAATAAGAATATCATCGAGGTAAACCACGACGAACTTATCTAAGTACTCCATGAAGATCGAGTTCATCAAGCGGGAGAATGTAGCTGGGGCATTGGTTAGACCAAAGGACATGACGGTGTACTCGTACTGACCATAACGAGTAACAAAAGCTGTCTTAGGAATGTCCCCATTTCTGATCTTGATTTGATGGTAGCCTAACCTTAAATCCATCTTGGAGAAGACTGAGGATCCAGCGAGCTGATCATACAGATCGTTGATCCTGGGAAGCGGATACTTGTTCTTTATCGTGACCAAATTAACGGGACGATAATCAACGACCATCCGGTCCGTACCGTCTTTCTTCTTGACAAAGAGGACGGGGCAAGCCCAAGGAGAAGAACTAGGACGGATGAAACCCTTTTGCAAGGACTCATCGAGTTGTTTCTTAAGCTCGGCTAGTTCTAGGGGTGCCATCTTGTAAGGTCTCCGGGAGATTGGAGCTGTTCCTGGGATAAGGTCTATGACGAACTCTACATCTCTGTCAGGTGGAACACCTGGCAGTTCCTCTGGAAAGACATCCGGAAAGTCACGGACTACCGGAATATCTTCAAGGTCTGGAAGAGGGCTGGCATTAAGAGAATAGAGCTGACGCTTTGCAACTCTAGTGGAGACGGTGACTATCTTGCCAGATGGGTGTGTAAGTTGAACAGATCTTGTGTAACAATCGATCCTGGCATGATGAGCTGTCATCCAGTCCATACCCAAGATGATGTTAATATCTGAAGACTTGAGGGCTACAAGTGATGCAAGGAATACAAGTCTATCAACAAGAATTTCGTTACCATGGCTGATTCTGGTGGTCTGCCATCTAGACCCTGGGGTTTGGATTTCAAGCGGAGTTGGCATATCACAAAATGATATGTCGTGCAAACGAGCATAGCCTTCAGAAATGAAGGAGTGAGATGCCCCGGTATCAAATAGAACTGATGCTAGGTGACAATTGACAAGGAGTGTGCTAAGAACGACATCTGGATCATCATGAGCGTCTTTAGCTGAGACGTGATGCACACGTCCACGTTCAGTGGGGGCTGACTTGACACTGATCATCTTGCGTGATGGCTTAATACAGCCAACAGTCTTCTCAGGCTGGGGTGGAGCATAACTAGTCTGAGAGCAGTCACGTGCATAGTGTCCTGGCTTCCCGCATGTGAAGCAAGTCCCTGAGGTTGGACGGGGACCCGCACTGACAAACGGTCTACCAGTAGGCCCGGGTGGAACATACGGCTGAGCTGGAGGAGGCACCACATAGGATGGCCTCGGTGCATATCCGGAAGGAAGAGCGGAGTTTGGAACCCAAATCCGGCGCTTCTGGGAGCTAGAGCCAGAGGAGGATCCCAAATCACGGGTGTGCTTACGAGACTCCTCGTAAGTGAGCTGAGCTGTCTCTGCATTGATGGCTTTGTTCACAAGGGCTTGGAATGTATCACAATGATGCAGGTGAAGATCACGACGCAACTTGGGGTTGAGACCCTTCCGGAACCTAGCTTGCTTCTTGGCGTCCGTGGACACTTCTTCTGTGGCATAACGGGCGAGGTTCTCAAACTCTCTGCTATAAGCATCAACAGCCATCTTACTCTGGGTGAAACTACAGAACTCTTCTCTCTTGCGATCAAGAAGGGCCTGGGGAATGTGATGCTCACGAAAAGCCTCAGTCGAGTGGTCAGGTGGAGCGGGTCAATCAAATTCTCGAAGACATGCTCAGAGCTTGCGTTATCTCATTCGGTATGGATTGGGAGAAATGTCTTCCTTTCACCGAGTTTGCTTATAACAATAGCTACCAATCCAGCCTCAAGAAAGCTCCTTTTGAGGTTCTCTATGGACGAAGATGTCGAACACCTTTGAACTGGTCAGAAACCGGTGAAAGACAATTCTTTGGACCGGATATGATCCAGGAGGCAGAAGAGCAAGTTCGCATCATTCGTGAGAATTTGAAAACAGCCCAGTCTCGTCAGAAAAGTCAGTACGATCGTCATCATAAGGATATGACTTATGAAATTGGCGACCAAGCTTACCTTCGGGTTACTCCTTTAAAGGGTACCCATCGTTTCGGTATCAAGGGCAAGTTGGCTCCTTGTTACATTGGTCCTTTTCGCATTCTCGCTAAACGAGGAGAGGTTGCCTACCAATTGGAACTACCCCCACATCTTTCTCGAGTTCATGATGTCTTCCACGTCTCTCAACTCAGGCGTTGCTTCTCGGATCCTATCCGCGGAGTGGACCACGAAACGCTTGATCTCCAAGATAACCTCACATACCGAGAGTACCCGGTTCGCATTCTTGATCAAGCAGAGCGTGTCACTCGACGTCAGAACATCAAGTTTCTCAAAGTTCAGTGGTCTCATCATTCCGAGAGAGAGGCTACTTGGGAGCGAGAAGATCGTCTTCGACTGGAGTACCCCGCTTTCTTTCCGTCGACCCCTGAATCTCGGGACGAGATTCTGTCAAGTGGGGGCGAGTTGTCACATCCCTAGTCTGGTATGACCTAGGCTAGCTAGCCATTTGTGCATCATATTTAAATTTCATTTTAAATTTGAAATGAGGATTGGTGGAACCCTCAGAATCATTTTTGAAAATGACCCAAATAAAAATTTCTCCAAAAGGGTCCAAGAAAATGCTCATGTTGCCCTCTGAAAATATTGGATAGAGATAAAAATCAAAACAATATTTTTAGGAGCTCATGGACATTTATTTTGGCCATTTGGATTAATTCGATAAATATTTGCATTGGAAATATATTTCTATATTTATGAAATATGGTCCAAAAATTATGCCAATTATAAAAGAGCTCTGGAATAATATATCCAGCTCCTGCAAAATTGGCATAATAAAATTAAATGATTTAATATATTTATTAAATCAAAACAAATGTCAGAAAAATTAGAAAATCAGAAATAAAGAAGGAGGGGCTTACCTGGGCCTCCCCCCCTGTGCGGCCCAGCTGGCCGGCCCAGCCGACTGGCTAGCGCCAGTCGTCCTCCACCTCCCGCCAGGAGGCCAGAGGCGTGTGGCCGGCGCGTGCGCACCGCCGTGCCGCCACGGCACCTGCCTGGCTGTCCTCCCCCTCGACGCCTGGACGTCCGGAACGTCGCCACGCAGCTGCCCCGCACCGCTCTCACTCTCCCTCGCCCTCCTCCTCTCCCCCTGCTCTCTCTCCCTCTCACCCGAAGCACTACCGCCGCCGCAGCTCGTCACCGACGCGCTCCCCGCCGTCCCCTCGCCCCTCCGTAGAGCCCCCGAGCTCCGCCGCGACCCCCTCTACCTCCTCGTCGAGCCAAGCAAGACGGGGCATCCCGTGGAGCCATCGCCGTCGCCATCCTCGCCTCCGGCCGCCGTGGGTACTCGCCGTCGATTCGGGAGCTTCCGGGCATCCCCGACCTCGTCCTCGTGCTCGCTGGATCCGCGGTGAGCTCCTCCACCATTCCCCTCTCTTCTCCCTCCCGTTCCCGTGCCGTAGCGCCGCTTCCCACCACGGCCGAAGCCTCCCGCCGCCGTCCTTGTCGCCGTCGCCGTCTCGGCCCGCCTCCGCCCAAACCAAGCCTCCCTTCGCGCTCCTGGTGCCACGAGGGTGCCGCCGAGCCCCTCAGGTGGCCTCCCCGTGCCCCGCAGCCCGATCCCGCTCGCGCCCGAACTCCGGCCGCCGCCCCGAGCTTCGCTCCGGCGAGCTCCGGCCTCCCCCGCTGCTTCCACCTACCCTACCAGATGCGCGAGAGCCCGGGCTACGCCCCGGTGCTCTCAGACGCCGTCCCCGTGGCCTGTGGCGCGGACTCCGCCGCGTCCAGAGGTCGCCGGCGACGAGCCCCCGTCGCCTGAGCCCTGCCAGGTGGGGCCGGCCCGTCAGGTGATTAGCTTAGTGCTAATCACCGTTAACTAACCCCCCCCCCCTGACGCTGACCAGTGGGCCCGACCCCCCCTAACCTTTTAATTAACCCTGTTAACCCCAGTGTCACTGACGTGTGGGTCCCACACGTCAGGTTTGACCTGGACAGCCGCGTTGACCGCTGATGCAATGATGACGTCATGCTGACGCAATTATACATTTTCTGGAATTAAAATAATTCAGAAAATCCAGAAAATGATTTAATCTTCAAAAATTCATAGAAATTCAACCGTAGCTCAGATTGAAATAATTTATATATGAAAAATTATCAGAAAAATGCAATCTTTCCATCTGTACTAGTTTCATGCATGACAAACCAACCTATACATGCTGAATATGAGAAAACACATTATGGCATATATAAGAGACCTAATTTAGAAATGCATTTGAACCTTTGGTTCAAATGGACTTCAAACCAATTGAACACTAGTTGCATTAGCTCAGCAGCATCACATCTACATGCCATGTTCATGCATCATATTGTTGCATATGATTGTGTATTGATTGCCGGCACCGTTCCTTCTCGATAGGTCCTGCTCCGGAGACGTTCCAGAGTACCTGTCTGTGAAGCAGTGCCTCCCTTGTTGATTTACCAGGCAAGCAACCCCCCTTGTTCATTTCGATAAAACCCTACTCTCTCGCTCCTGCTCTCAGTTATTGCATTAGGACAACAACGATTCATCTGCTACTTTGTGCTGCGGTAGTTGAACCCATTCCTCTGCATGACCTGTCATTGCCACAGTAAATAGTTGAAACCCACTAGCATGTGTAGGAGTTGATTGAAGCCACTGATGTGTTCCTACCATGCTATGCCTGCTATTGCTTAGAGTGTGTCAGGTCTGGTTCATTGGGAATGAATTGGAGTGTCACGATATGTTCTGATGCTGAGAGTGAAGTGTGTGAACACGATTTGGTAAAGGTAGCGGTGAGAGGCCATGTAGGAGTACATGGTGGGTTGTCTCACTGGAACCGTCCTTAAGCCCTGAGTTCTGTGTATGTTGTCCAATGACTCGATACTACCACACATTGGGCTCCGGGCGCTCCAAGCCCTCTCGACTTATTAACCAACTTGATCTCTGTCCAGGAGTCGCAACTAGTTTCTGGTGTTTGTAGGTAGTGCTATTTTTCTACCAAGTGGCACCCGGCAGGGTGGGCTTGGGACAGACTAGGCACACGTGGCCCGGTGTACCGAGTGGCACCCGGTTGGTGGGCTCGGGAACCCTGTACACATCGTTTGGGGCCGTAAGCGACACCCCGGCCGGATCTCCTTGCGGATGGAACCCGAATAGGCGATAAACCTGGACTAGAGTCTTGTGTGGTTAGTCAGGTCGTGGCCGACACCCTCGCCAGGCTTCCGCTTGAAGGTTGCCGAGATACATGACGTGTACATGGCGGTAAGTGGCGAGAGCGTGTGTGAAGAAGTACACCCCTGCAGGGTTAACATGATCTATTCGAATAGCCGGGTCCGCGGTTATGGACTTCTTGGATGCTTACATGGTACATAGACAACTTGAAGTGGATACTATAAAATGCTCAAGACAAGTGTGAGTGCTATGGATGGCCTTCTCGTAGGGAGACGGGAATGAATCCATAGTGGTGTATTGTGTGGTGATTAGTGGACTCGTGTTCGTTGTTTCACCTCAAAAGTTTCTGGTAGTCGTAGAATAGGATAGCCACAGAGTCAAAGCTGGCTTGCTGCAACTAAACCCCACATTACCCTCTTGATACAAATGCATGTATGATAGGGTCTGATGTAAGTCTTGCTGAGTACCTTTGTACTCATGTTGCTTTATTTATGTTTTTGCAGCGGAGACTTCGGTCTTACTAGTGTTCTCGTGGACTTCGACTAGTAGCTAGTACCTCAGCTACGATCTTGATCGGATGTTGTAGATAGTCAGGCTTCCAGCCTTTTTCATTTATAGATGTCTGTACCCAGACATGTAATGCTTCCGCTTGTTGCTTGTATGCTCTGTATGACGGGTCTTGTGACCCCTGTTTGCAATAAATGCTATGATGGCTCTTCTGAGCCTTTATCTATATAATTGATTGAGTTATGCTGTGATGCCATGTTGTACAGCACATACCTGCATGTTATGCGTACGTGTAATGTGTAGTGCTATGTGTGGGATCTGACTATCTAGTTGTTTATCTTTAGTAGCCTCTCTTACCGGGAAATGTCTCCTAGTGTTACCGCTGAGCCATGGTAGCTTGCTACTGCTCTGGAACACTTAGGCTGGCCGGCATGTGTCCTTCTTCGTTCCTGTGTCTGTCCCTTCGGGGAAATGTCACGCTTTGAGTACCGGAGTCCTGTTAGCCCGCTACAGCCCGGTTTACCGGAGTCCTGCTAGCCCAGTGCTACAGCCCGGACCCACTTGCTGATGACCGACACGTTCGAAGCTGGGTCATGGATGCCTGTCCCTGTAAGTCTGTGCCACTTTGGGTTTATGACTAGTCATGTCAGCCCGGGCTCCTTTTCATATGGATGCTAGCGACACTATCATATACGTGAGCCAAAAGGCGCAAACGGTCCCGGGAAAAGGTAAGACGACACCCGTGGGGATGCCGTGCGTGAGGCCGCAAAGTGATATGATGTGTTACCGGCTAGATCGATGTGACATCGAGTCGGGTTCCTGACAGCGTTGGTATCAGAGCCTGACTGCCTGTAGGTTTACCAAGCCAAACTGGTCGAAGTTGAGTCTAGAAAATCTTTAGTTATGTAAGGGAATTGATTGTGGGAAGGAACGTAAGGCTCTTTTTACTCCTTTACCTCATGGTCTTTTGATCTGAGTCATCCTATCTTTCCTACGGGGTTAAGGAACTAGGCTTTCTCTTCCGTCTATCAGGATCACGTGTTACTACTCCGTAGTCCCATAGGATTGGTTGATCAGGGTCATACCCAGTTTTGAGTATTTCCGGTGTAGTCTGTTTAGTACTATCCCAGAACCTTGAGTGGTGATGTTGAGTTGTTGTACTACCCCATTTTTAGTATGATGTCTCATTCTGAGCATTTTACTGCCGTTATGCTGCCGGAATTGCCCTAGGAGTTCGAGTGATACTAACTCCTTGTCCTACATTCTATAGTCCATAGTTGATGCTGATTCCGTCCTTGGTTCGTTTCTCAGGATGTCATCGGCTAAGCGAAGTTCCGTTGCTCGTAGCCAGAACCATGGATATGGTAGGGATGAGGATCCTCCCGACCCGCCTTCGTTGACAGAGTTCATGCTAGAGATGGAGAGGAACAAGCGTGAGTCTAATCGTTTGTTGGCACGTATCGAGGAGAACACCGCACATCAGTTCAAAGGGGCTGCTACCATTCATGATTTCATTCGCTTGCACCCACCTACTTTTCATCATTCCATCGAGCCACTCGATGCAGATGACTGGCTCCGTAGCATCACTCATAAGCTGCGTTCCGCGAGCGTAGCTGAAGATGACAAGGTCACTTATGCCACATACCACCTGGAAGGTCCTGCTAGTCTTTGGTGGCAGAACTATGAGACTTTGCTTCCAGCTGGCCAGATTCCTACCTGGAAGGATTTCACTGAGGCTTTTCGTGAGCATCACATTCCCCAGGCCCTTCTTGATGAACGCTGTCAGGACCCCGACTTGATGCCACATAGATCTAGCATGTAACACTTCATATCACTTTGCGGCCTCACGCACGGTATTCCCACGGGTGTCGCCTTACCTTTACCCGGGACCGTTTGCGCCTTTTGGCACACGTATATGACAGTGTCGCTAGCATCCATATGATAAGGAGCCCGGGCTGACATGGCTAGTCGTAAACCCAAAGTGGCACAAACTTACAGGGACAGGCATCCATGACCCAGCATCGAACGTGTCGGTCATCAGCGAGTGAATCCAGGCTGTAGCACTGGGCTAGCAGGACTCCGGTGAACCGGGCTGTAGCGGGCTAACAGGACTCTGGTATTCATCGCGTGACATTTCCCCGAAGGGACAGACACAGGAACGAAGAAGGACACATGCCGGCCAGCCTAAGTGTTCCGGAGCAGTAGCAAGCTACCATGGCTCGGTGGAAACACTAGGAGACATTTCCCGGTAAGAGAGGCTACTGAAGATAAACGACTAGATAGTCAGATCCCACACATACCAAGCATTTCAATAACATACACACAATATGCTCGATATGTGCAAACACAACATGGCATCACAACATGACTCTATGACTCAAGTAATTTAATCAATAGGCTCCGAGGAGCGAGATATTACAAACATGGGTCTCATGACCCAACAATCAGAGCATACAAGTCAAAGCACAAGCGGAAGCTATCATGTCTGAGTACAGACATCTATAAATGAAAAAGGCTGAGAAGCCTGACTATCTACCAGATCCTGCCGAGGGCACAAGATCGTAGCTGAGGTATCAAGCTAAACGTCGAAGTCCACGTGGAACTACTAGCGAGACCGAAGTCTCTCTGCAAAAACATAAAATAGGCAAACGTGAGTACAAATGTACCCAGCAAGACTTACATCAGAACTAACTACATATGCTTCATTATCAATAAAGGGGATGGTGGGGTTTAACTGCAGCAAGCTAGCTTTGACTCGGTGGCTATCCTGAACTACGACTGCAAGTAACTCTTTTGAGGTGGCGCACACGAGTCCACATATTCCCCATATCAATACACCACTATGGAATCGCTCCCGTCTCCCTACGAGAACGCCATCCATAGCACTCACGCTTATCTTGCGTATTTTAGAGTATCCACTTTCACTTGTCTATGAACTGATATAAGCAACCCAGAAGTCCTTTTCCGCGGACACGGCTATTCGAATAGATGATGATAACCCTGCAGGGGTGTACTTCTTCATACATGTTTCCACCACTTAGCGTCTGCACATGACATGTGCTCGGCAGACTTCAAGCGAAAGCCGACGTGGGTGTAGACCACGACCTACCTAAACACTCAAGTCTCTAGTCCAGGTTTATCGCCTATTCGGGTTCCATCCATGAGGAGATCCGGCCAGAGTTTCGCTCACAGCCCCAAACGATGTGAACAGGGTTCCGTGACACCAAACGGGCGCCCGGTTTACCCGGCCACGTGCCTACCGCATCACAGCCCACCCCTACGGTCAGCGCTGTCCACGGCCTCCAGCATACTACAAACACCAGAAACTACTTGCAACTCCTGGACAGAGGACAAGGGTGAATAAGAAGTCGAGCGGGGTCATATTTCAGGGCCCAATGTATGGTAGTAGCTGAATCATGGATCACAAACACAGAACTCAGTTCCTGAGGACGGCTACAATGAGACAACCCACCATGTACTCCTACATGGCCTCTCACCGCTACCTTTACCAAATCGTGTTCACACACTTAGCTCACACACAGTAGGACATGTTCACACGCCTCTGATTCATCCCCGATGAATCAGACCTGACTCAACTCTAAGCAGTAGCAGGCATGACAAACAAACATGAATGAGTAGGCACAACAGGGCTCAAACAACTCCTACTCATGCTAGTGGGTTTCATCTATTTACTGTGGCAATGACAGGTCATGCAGAGGATGAAGGGGTTCAGCTACCGCAGCAAGTAACAGATGAATCGGTGTTGTCCTAATGCATTAAAAGAGAGCAGGAGCGAGAGAGTAGGATTGTATCGGAATGAACAAGGGGGTTTTGCTTGCCTGGCACTTCTGAAGATAACATTGAGTCTTCATCAGTGTCAACGATCACATCCTCGGTATCACGTCTATCGAGAGGGGACAAATACCGGCAACACAGAAGGAAACACAATCAATGCAATGCACAATATGATGCATGATCATGACATAGCAAAATGAATGTGTTTTGGGCTAATGCATCTAGCAACAAGTTAAATGAAGTTGGTTTGAATACAAGATTCAAATTCAAACTCCATATGTGATTATTTAAATGCCCTTTAATTGATTTGTGCTAAACAGCAGCTATAAGTTGTTCTAACATGCATGAAAATGGTACAGATGGATTCCTTGAATTTTTCTGATAATTTTTCATATATAATTTATTTCATTTGGAGTTACGGTTAATTTTCTATGATTTATTGAAGTTTTAGCTATTTTCTGAAATTTCCTGAATAATATTAAATCCAGAAAATACTTATTGCGTCAGCATGACGTCAGCACGACGTCAGCGGGTCAACGCGGCTGTCCAGGGTCAAACCTGACGTGTGGGATCCACACGTCAGTGGCACAGGGGCTAATCCCGCGTTGACTCGGGCTTTGACCCGCTACGGGGCCCGCTGTCAGTGTCTGTGGGGGTGTTTAGCATGGTCATTAGCGACTAAGTAAGTGCGCCACGTCGGCGTCACCGGAGACCAGCCGGCGGCGACCACAGGACACGGCGGGGCACGCCGGACTTGCGCTAGGGGCATCGGATCGATGCGCCAAGGGCACCAGGAGGTAGCCCGCGCCCGTGCGCATCTAGGGGGACCAACGGAAGGTGCGGGGGTGGCCGGAATCAGCAACGGCGGCGAGCGAGGCGGCGGCCGGAGCTCGGGCGAGGTCGGGGTTGGCGTTCGGGGGCACGGGAGGGGAAGCTAGTGGCGGCTACGGGCTCCTGGAGACGTGTTGAGTGCGGTGGTGTGCTCGGCTTCGAGCTGCAACGGCTCCAGCCACGGTGGTGACGAGGCACGGCGGCGGCGAGCTCTCGGGTCCGGCGGAAGCAATGGCTAGAGCGGCCCAACGGCATGGGAAGAAGAGGGGAACGGTTCAGTGGCTCACCGCGAGTCCAACGAGCGCGAGGGCGAGGCCGGGGACGCTCTGTGGCCGGCGAATCAAGCGACGACGGCCGTCGGTGCAGAGGAAGAAGATGGCGTCGGTGACGGCGCTCCAGGGCGTCCGGCGTCTTGTGGCTCCGTGGTAGGGACGGGAACGTCACGGCGGAGCTCGGGGGCGCGTCGGAGAGGCGAGGGAAAGGCGGTGGCCGCGGTGGTTCTCGTCGGCGGCGACGGCTGCGTTCGGGTTCGGGCGAGAGAGAAAGAGCAGAGGAGCGGGGCCTCGAGGAAGAGTGAGAGGGGTCCGAGGGGGTGGCGTGGCGTCTCCGGGCGTCGAGGAGGGAGGCAACCAGGCAGGAGGTGGCCAGGGGGGAAGCAGGAGGTGGCCGAGGCCTCTCGGGCGCGCGCCACGCGTCTGTTCGTCCTCCTGGCAGAGGAGGAAGAAGACAAGGGGGAGGAGGTGGGCTGGGCCGGCCAGATGGGCTGGCCAGCTGGGCCAGTTCTGGTGGACTGCACGGGTGAGGCCAGGTAAGCTGGGCTTCTCTCTCTCTCTCTCTCTTTTTTTTACTGTTTTCTATTTTTGTTCTGTTTTATTTAATTGGCACTGAATTTTAATTCAAACAGAATTTGAAAACAGTGCCTAAACTTCCCTGGATATTTTTTAAGTCACCTAATGGACTTCTCCACACATAATAAAAATATCTCAGGTCATTTGAAAATATATTCATTATATATTATGAATATAACTCCAAATTCAAATAAAATATTGATTTAAAATCAGAGCCCAATAATTCCTTAGAAATGTCCCAAAATTTTGGTTTGATATATAACTCTTGCCAAAATTGTCAGAGCTATTTCTAGGGCATTTTGGATTTACTGATTGCAATTTTAGGGTTTCTTGCCCCTCTTTTATTTAAGTTTTGAGGCTTCTGAATTCCTCAGTTCAAATTTTATTTGAAATAAAACATGATGCTCACAAGAGGTCTAGCCTAGTGCATTACTAGAAGCTAGGGATGTGACAACTCACCCCCACTAAACAAGAATCTCGTCTCGAGATTCAAGCGTAGGGTAAGGTGAAGGGTAACGCGGACTAGTATAATCTTCACGATCCAGGGTGCACTTCATAGGAACGTTGATTCGAACACCATCTTTGTCTTGTCGTCTTGCTCTGAGAACTCCAGCTAATCATGAAAAGAAGAGGAAAGGAAAACTCTAGAAGGATCGGTCTTCTCGAAGGTCGAACAACTCAGGATTAACTCACGGAATGAGACATAGAACCATCTCTCGGTTGAGACACGAGATACACATCAAGAGGGGGGGGGAAAGAAACGGATGACGAAGGTTCACTAGGTAGACAACAATTCCACACCTAAGAAGGTGGTAAACGATTGTCAACGTAGCGAGGAGTTGAGTTGCCATGATACCACGACGAAACATCCTGGAGGAGGGTGATTCGTAGATTATTATCTTAAGTGGCAAAAAGAATTACTTTTGATTCAGAGATCATTGGAACTCTTTATACCAGCCTAAGGTAATCACAAGCGATCATTTGGAGGGGGTCAGTAGAATGGCATACTCGGACTTGGATGATGTGGATTACCTTGTTGAAGACAACGTAATGGATGAATTTGCTTATCACCGGAGATGGAAGAGACCCGTGGTAGAATGGCACATTGGCGGTGCAAGCTGGGAACAAAATGCAAATGCTGGGAATGATTCTGGTAACTGGGGAAGAACCCAACAATAAAGAGTGAATTCACTGTTGGAGTGGTTATAGCATAACCGAAGAATCTGGGGCAATCCCAGCTAGTGCCGATGATAAGACGTAGCGCTTGTGCGTGCTCTCAAGAACTTAAGCATTTCCACATTCATCAAGGTTTTACCAACATCCGTGTCAAGGGTCCGGTAGCACAACTTACTACCATGATGAATGGTGATGGAGGATGCAGATGCAAAGGAAGATAACACTTTCTCAGTTTTCACCTTAGCGAGGCCAAGGAAACAAAATCTGGATGATCGACCGAGAGACATTTAGCACTCCGCTTCTAATGTTCTCCTTGACGTGCTAGTGTATCCCATTCATAGATATGGTTTGATAACTAGAACATCAAGTAAAAGGTCGGACATCAGGAACACAATAATCATAAGGCACAACTAGGAAGTAAATCCTACGAAGTCCTTATGGGAAGGTGGCCAACTGCTTCAATCAAGATACCACAATAATAGGTCCTTCGGCTGGGTGGTGCTGGCCACGACATCCACTTTACCGGTTATCGAGGGACCAATATTATAGTTCTTGGGAAATGTTCCAAACCATCATATCTGCCTGAGATTCAGATCTGGTTGGTGTCAGGATATTCCAGACTCATCGAGTCTAGGAAGAAAATGAAAGTTTGCAACACAAATCGACGAGATGACGTTGCGGGATTCTCGGGAGATAAACTACGATAGCAAGCTCCAAAACATGAGCTGGTTCTGCTACAAACATGTGAACATGTTGTCCAAGACAAGCATGATCACAAGGTAGTCTTATAATAAAACACTACCGAGTTCAGGAGGGGGAACCATCATTAATGACATCGAAGTCTCCACGCGTGGAAGTCCAAAGAGTTCACCTTGGACAGACTCCTTTATCTTTGAACAACTCAATCAGTGGCTTGGTGTGCTAGGATATACATATAGAATGGAGGTTGCAAATCTCCAGACCACAGAATACTTCGCACGTATGCATGACTGACTTGGGATGATTCCAGAGGAAGCAAAGCTAACTTTCTCAAATTCACGGCGGCATCTTTCACCAAATGCACGTGTATAAAAGGAAGTCACTCCTTTCATCAACAAATACTTCATGAGCTAGCATGAAGAAAATGCTTTCAAAAGTTTCCAACACTAGCTTAATGTCCAACAAAATTATGGAGGAGATAAGGATGTTGTCAATGGGCTCAACAACAATTCATCTGGGTTTCCTTTTAAAAGGAATTCCATAGTTAAGTGAACAAGTGATAGCATTGGTCAGGCCAAAGATGTAATGGTGTATGCTCGAGGGATCAACCACGAACAAGACAACATTACGAGCATCATTGGTATTGATTTGATTTGACGATAGCCCACACTCAAATCAAAGGATTGATAAGGCAATAGGTCCAGCAACTGATCACAGGGACCAACCGATGAAGATATCATCTTTCTTCAACACACACTACACAAGAATATCCCTTTGGAACGAACTAAGTCAGGCAAGCTTTTACCTTCCAACTCTCCAAGTTGTTGTCTAGCTTAACCAACTAGCTCAGGGATATCCATCACAGATTCTTGGAGAAAGGGTGGTTTACAATAAACCAACTTGATCACGAGCTCAACATAGCGGTCAGGTGACAACCTGGTAGTACTTCCGAGAAGATCTTCGGAAAATCACGAACCACCGATATGTTACTAAGCTCGAGAACAATCTTGCTTTTCGGGGCAAGATGATATGATCAAGTGAGCGAGGGCTTGACAAGATCCTAATTCATCAATCGAAGGGTGCACCGAAATAAGGACTAGGTAGCACGATCAGTCTTAGAAGGATGATTCAAAAACCAACATACTAAGAATGAAATTATTATCCTTTAACTACCAAGCAACGAGGTTGCTGGGAGTATTGATCTCACACATCACAACTCATTTGTCGGTATTCCGGTTGCATCAACACGAGGGCCGAGGAATGACTAATGATGGTGAGAAGTATCACTGTACCAAGAGTTCATAGGATGGTGTGCAATTCCTATAACAATCTCGATATAGAATAAGGTAATACTCCAAGGTAGAACAGAACCAAAAGCTGGATTAGCAATTAGATCTGCGGAGCACAACTTCTTTGACCCAATCCTGGATATGGAAGAGGTACTGGAGTTTGTTTCTCCAAGTCATTCAGGACAGAATGGCTTGACGGACCACAAGAGTAATAGGCATCGATAAACGAACGCACGCATACTCTTGACTATCAATTGATAGACGAGGGTCAGAATGCAACTACGGAGAACAACTTAAAGGAACATATAATTTTCTGAGTTGTGGATGCATAGATTAGTATGTCGAACCAAGTTCAACATATTTCTTCCGGATAACCCATGCAGAAAGGTAGAACTGGCAGAGTCACGATTTATGAATGGAGAACTCCTCAAGAGTACTCTAATTGTGATCTTTTGATCCAATAAACATCTGCCATAAGCGGTTCATAGTATTTGGAAGAAGGAAATACCACGGACCTCGAGGACTATCGCAAAGTTACTAATATCCTGAAGGAACTAGCAAACACTATCAACATGAAGTAAGTAGAGTGAATCTCGGGTTCAAAGCCCAAGGAATAGAATACCTACTACTAAGTGGCATCACGGGATGCTTTCGAGAATAAAAGCCAGAATCATCACACTGGGGATCACAAAACATTGCTAGATTACTAGGTGACTCCCTAAACACCTAGGGCCATAATAGTATCTCCAACATATATGTCAAGGTAACGGAGTACCTCAACTCACTGATTAGTGTGGTTAATCTGGCCCATGGGAACATTGAAACAGGAAGAAAGGATTTGCAATTGCATCAGACTACTTAGAAACCTGGGATGACTCGGACAGCATAACGGCTGTAAATGCTCAGAAAAGATTTGAGACATTCACAAAAATGGTGGCATAACCACTCAGAAGCACAATATCAAGGTCTCGAGATCAATAATTAACATACAGAAGTAGTAGGAACTGAAACGAGGCTTAAGTCCAACAATCTTATAAGTCTACGGATTAGTAACACGTGATCCTGATGGAAAGAAGAGATAGCCTAGTTCTTAATCCCCGCAGGAAAGATAAGACGACTCAGATCAGAAGGCATAAGGTATAAGGAGTAAAAAGAGCCTTACGTTCCATCCCACAATCAATTCCCTTATATAACTAAAGAATTTCTAGACTCAACTTCGACCAGTTTGGCTTGGTAATCCTACAGGCAGTCAAGCTCTGATACCAACGCTGTCAGGACCCCGACTTGATGCCACATAGATCTAGCATGTAACACTTCATATCACTTTGCGGCCTCACGCACGGTATTCCCACGGGTGTCGCCTTACCTTTACCCGGGACCGTTTGCGCCTTTTGGCACACGTATATGACAGTGTCGCTAGCATCCATATGATAAGGAGCCCGGGCTGACATGGCTAGTCGTAAACCCAAAGGGGCACAAACTTACAGGGACAGGCATCCATGACCCAGCATCGAACGTGTCGGTCATCAGCGAGTGAATCCAGGCTGTAGCACTGGGCTAGCAGGACTCCGGTGAACCGGGCTGTAGCGGGCTAACAGGACTCTGGTATTCATCACGTGACGTTTTCCCGAAGGGACAGACACAGGAACGAAGAAGGACACATGCCGGCCAGCCTAAGTGTTCCGGAGCAGTAGCAAGCTACCATGGCTCGGTGGAAACACTAGGAGACATTTCCCGGTAAGAGAGGCTACTGAAGATAAACGACTAGATAGTCAGATCCCACACATACCAAGCATTTCAATAACATACACACAATATGCTCGATATGTGCAAACACAACATGGCATCACAACATGACTCTATGACTCAAGTAATTTAATCAATAGGCTCCGAGGAGCGAGATATTACAAACATGGGTCTCATGACCCAACAATCAGAGCATACAAGTCAAAGCACAAGCGGAAGCTATCATGTCTGAGTACAGACATCTATAAATGAAAAAGGCTGAGAAGCCTGACTATCTACCAGATCCTGCCGAGGGCACAAGATTGTAGCTGAGGTAACCAGCTAAACGTCGAAGTCCACGCGGAACTACTAGCGAGACCGAAGTCTCTCTGCAAAAACATAAATAGGCAAACGTGAGTACAAATGTACCCAGCAAGACTTACATCAGAACTAACTACATATGCTTCATTATCAACAAAGGGGATGGTGGGGTTTAACTGCAGCAAGCTAGCTTTGACTCGGTGGCTATCCTGAACTACGACTGCAAGTAACTCTTTTGAGGTGGCGCACACGAGTCCACATATTCCCCATATCAATACACCACTATGGAATCGCTCCCGTCTCCCTACGAGAACGCCATCCATAGCACTCACGCTTATCTTGCGTATTTTAGAGTATCCACTTTCACTTGTCTATGAAATGATATAAGCAACCCAGAAGTCCTTTTCCGCGGACACGGCTATTCGAATAGATGATGATAACCCTGCAGGGGTGTACTTCTTCATACATGTTTCCACCACTTAGCGTCTGCACACGACATGTGCTCGGCAGACTTCAAGCGAAAGCCGACGTGGGTGTAGACCATGACCTACCTAAACACTCAAGTCTCTAGTCCAGGTTTATCGCCTATTCGGGTTCCATCCATGAGGAGATCCGGCCGGAGTTTCGCTCATAGCCCCAAACGATGTGAACAGGGTTCCGTGACACCAAACGGGCGCCCGGTTTACCCGGCCACGTGCCTACCGCATCACAGCCCACCCCTACGGTCAGCGCTGTCCACGGCCTCCAGCATACTACAAACACCAGAAACTACTTGCAACTCCTGGACAGAGGACAAGGGTGAATAAGAAGTCGAGCGGGGTCATATTTCAGGGCCCAATGTATGGTAGTAGCTGAATCATGGATCACAAACACAGAACTCAGTTCCTGAGGACGGCTACAATGAGACAACCCACCATGTACTCCTACATGGCCTCTCACTGCTACCTTTACCAAATCGTGTTCACACACTTAGCTCACACACAGTAGGACATGTTCACACGCCTCTGATTCATCCCCGATGAATCAGACCTGACTCAACTCTAAGCAGTAGCAGGCATGACAAACAAACATGAATGAGTAGGCACAACAGGGCTCAAACAACTCCTAATCATGCTAGTGGGTTTCATCTATTTACTGTGGCAATGACAGGTCATGCAGAGGATGAAGGGGTTCAGCTACCGCAGCAAGTAACAGATGAATCGGTGTTGTCCTAATGCATTAAAAGAGAGCAGGAGCGAGAGAGTAGGATTGTATCGGAATGAACAAGGGGGTTTTGCTTGCCTGGCACTTCTGAAGATAACATTGAGTCTTCATCAGTGTCAACGATCACATCCTCGGTATCACGTCTATCGAGAGGGGACAAATACCGGCAAATACAGAAAAGACACGATCAATGCAATGCACAATATGATGCATGCTATGACATGGCAATATGAATGTGTTTTGGGCTAATGCACCTAAAACCAGATTAAATGAAGTTGGTTTGAATACAAGATTCAAATTCAAACTCCGTATGTGGTTATTTAAATGTCATTCACTTCATTTGCCCTAAACAGTAGTGATAAGTTGTTCTAACATGCATGAAAATGGTACAGATGGATTCCTTGAATTTTTCTGATAATTTTTCATATATAATTTATTTCATTTGGCGTCACCGGAGACCAGCCGGCGGCGACCACAGGACATGGCGGGGCACGCCGGACTTGCGCTAGGGGCATCGGATCGATGCGCCAAGGGCACCAGGAGGTAGCCCGCGCCCGTGCGCATCTAGGGGGACCAACGGAAGGTGCGGGGGTGGCCGGAATCAGCAACGGCGACGAGCGAGGCGGCGGCCGGAGCTCGGGCGAGGTCGGGGTTGGCGTTCGGGGGCACGGGAGGGGAAGCTAGTGGCGGCTACGGGCTCCTGGAGACGTGTTGAGTGCGGTGGTGTGCTCGGCTTCGAGCTGCAATGGCTCCAACCACGGTGGTGACGAGGCACGGCGGCGGCGAGCTCTCGGGTCCGGCGGAAGCAATGGCTAGAGCGGCCCAACGGCATGGGAAGAAGAGGGGAACGGTTCAGTGGCTCACCGCGAGTCCAACGAGCGCGAGGGCGAGGCCGGGGACGCTCTGTGGCCGGCGAATGAAGCGACGACGGCCGTCGGTGCAGAGGAAGAAGATGGCGTCGGTGACGGCGCTCCAGGGCGTCCGGCGTCTTGTGGTTCCGTGGTAGGGACGGGAACGTCACGGCGGAGCTCGGGGGCGCGTCGGAGAGGCGAGGGAAAGGCGGTGGCCGCGGTGGTTCTCGTCGGCGGCGACGGCTGCGTTCGGGTTCGGGCGAGAGAGAAAGAGCAGAGGAGCGGGGCCTCGAGGAAGAGTGAGAGGGGTCCGAGGGGGTGGCGTGGCGTCTCCGGGCGTCGAGGAGGGAGGCAACCAGGCAGGAGGTGGCCAGGGGGGAAGCAGGAGGTGGCCGAGGCCTCTCGGGCGCGCGCCACGCCTCTGTTCGTCCTCCTGGCAGAGGAGGAAGAAGACAAGGGGGAGGAGGTGGGCTGGGCCGGCCAGATGGGCTGGCCAGCTGGGCCAGTTCTGGTGGACTGCACGGGTGAGGCCAGGTAAGCTGGGCTTCTCTCTCTCTCTCTCTCTCTCTCTCTCTCTCTCTCTTTTTACTGTTTTCTATTTTTGTTCTGTTTTATTTAATTGGCACTGAATTTTAATTCAAACAGAATTTGAAAACAGTGCCTAAACTTCCCTGGATATTTTTTAAGTCACCTAATGGACTTCTCCACACATAATAAAAATATCTCAGGTCATTTGAAAATATATTCATTATATATTATGAATATAACTCCAAATTCAAATAAAATATTGATTTAAAATCAGAGCCCAATAATTCCTTAGAAATGTCCCAAAATTTTGGTTTGATATATAACTCTTGCCAAAATTGTCAGAGCTATTTCTAGGGCATATGATGTTGTTGCTCTGATACCAACGCTGTCAGGACCCCGACTCGATGTCACATCGATCTAGCCGGTAACACATCATATCACTTTGCGGCCTCACGCACGGCATCCCCACGGGTGTCGTCTTACCTTTTCCCGGGACCGTTTGCGCCTTTTGGCTCACGTATATGATAGTGTCGCTAGCATCCATATGAAAAGGAGCCCGGGCTGACATGACTAGTCGTAAACCCAAAGTGGCACAGACTTACAGGGACAGGCATCCATGACCCAGCTTCGAACGTGTCGGTCATCAGCAAGTGGGTCCGGGCTGTAGCACTGGGCTAGCAGGACTCCGGTACTCAAAGCGTGACATTTCCCCGAAGGGACAGACACAGGAACGAAGAAGGACACATGCCGGCCAGCCTAAGTGTTCCAGAGCAGTAGCAAGCTACCATGGCTCAGCGGTAACACTAGGAGACATTTCCCGGTAAGAGAGGCTACTAAAGCTAAACAACTAGATAGTCAGATCCCACACATAGCACTACACATTACACGTACACATAACATGAAAGTATGTGCTGTACAACATGGCATCACAGCATAACTCAACAATTATATAGATAAAGGCTCAGAAGAGCCATCATAGCATTTATTGCAAACAGGGGTCACAAGACCCGCCATACAGAGCATACAAGCAACAAGCGGAAGCATTACATGTCTGGGTACATACATCTATAAATGAAAAAGGCTGGAAGCCTGACTATCTACAACATCCGATCAAGATCGCAGCTGAGGTACTAGCTACTAGTCGAAGTCCACGAGAACACTAGTAAGACCGAAGTCTCCGCTGCAATAACATAAATAAAGCAACATGAGTACAAAGGTACTCAGCAAGACTTACATCAGATCCTATCATACATGCATTTGTATCAAGAGGTAATGTGGGGTTTAGTTGCAGCAAGCCAGCTTTGACTCTGTGGCTATCCTGTTCTACGACTACCAGAAACTCTGGAGGTGAGGCAACGTACACGAGTCCACTAATCACCACACAATACACCACTATGGATTCATTCCCGTCTCCCTACGAGAAGGCCATCCATAGCACTCACACTTGTCTTGAGCATTTTATAGTATCCACTTCAAGTTGTCTATGTACCATGTAAGCATCCAAGAAGTCCATAACCGCGGACCCGGCTATTCGAATAGATCATGTTAACCCTGCAGGGGTGTACTTCTTCACACACGCTCTCGCCACTTACCGCCATGTACACGTCATGTATCTCGGCAACCTTCAAGCGGAAGCCTGGCGAGGGTGTCGGCCACGACCTGACTAACCACACAAGACTCTAGTCCAGGTTTATCGCCTATTCGGGTTCCATCCGCAAGGAGATCCGGCCGGGGTGTCTCTTACGGCCCCAAACGATGTGTACAGGGTTCCCGAGCCCACCAACCGGGTGCCACTCGGTACACCGGGCCACGTGTGCCTAGTCTGTCCCAAGCCCACCCTGCCGGGTGCCACTTGGTAGAAAAATAGCACTACCTACAAACACCAGAAACTAGTTGCGACTCCTGGACAGAGATCAAGTTGGTTAATAAGTCGAGAGGGCTTGGAGCGCCCGGAGCCCAATGTGTGGTAGTATCGAGTCATTGGACAACATACACAGAACTCAGGGCTTAAGGACGGTTCCAGTGAGACAACCCACCATGTACTCCTACATGGCCTCTCACCGCTACCTTTACCAAATCGTGTTCACACACTTCACTCTCAGCATCAGAACATATCGTGACACTCCAATTCATTCCCAATGAACCAGACCTGACACACTCTAAGCAATAGCAGGCATAGCATGGTAGGAACACATCAGTGGCTTCAATCAACTCCTACACATGCTAGTGGGTTTCAACTATTTACTGTGGCAATGACAGGTCATGCAGAGGAATGGGTTCAACTACCGCAGCACAAAGTAGCAGATGAATCGTTGTTGTCCTAATGCAATAACTGAGAGCAGGAGCGAGAGAGTAGGGTTTTATCGAAATGAACAAGGGGGGTTGCTTGCCTGGTAAATCAACAAGGGAGGCACTGCTTCACAGACAGGTACTCTGGAACGTCTCCGGAGCAGGACCTATCGAGAAGGAACGGTGCCGGCAATCAATACACAATCATATGCAACAATATGATGCATGAACATGGCATGTAGATGTGATGCTGCTGAGCTAATGCAACTAGTGTTCAATTGGTTTGAAGTCCATTTGAACCAAAGGTTCAAATGCATTTCTAAATTAGGTCTCTTATAGATGCCATAATGTGTTTTCTCATATTCAGCATGTATAGGTTGGTTTGTCATGCATGAAACTAGTACAGATGGAAAGATTGCATTTTTCTGATAATTTTTCATATATAAATTATTTCAATCTGAGCTACGGTTGAATTTCTATGAATTTTTGAAGATTAAATCATTTTCTGGATTTTCTGAATTATTTTAATTCCAGAAAATGTATAATTGCGTCAGCATGACGTCATCATTGCATCAGCGGTCAACGCGGCTGTCCAGGTCAAACCTGACGTGTGGGACCCACACGTCAGTGACACTGGGGTTAACAGGGTTAATTAAAAGGTTAGGGGGGGGGTCGGGCCCACTGGTCAGCATCAGGGGGGGGTTAGTTAACGGTGATTAGCACTAAGCTAATCACCTGACGGGCCGGCCCCACCTGGCAGGGCTCAGGCGATGGGGGCTCGTCGCCGGCGACCTCTGGACGCGGCGGAGTCCGCGCCACAGGCCACGGGGACGGCGTCTGAGAGCACCGGGGTGTAGCCCGGGCTCTCGCGCATCTGGTAGGGGAGGTGGAAGCAGCAGGGGAGGCCGGAGCTCGCCGGAGCGAAGCTCGGGGCGGCGGCCGGAGTTCGGGCGCGAGCGGGATCGGGCTGCGGGGCACGGGGAGGCCACCTGAGGGGCTCGGCGGCACCCTCGTGGCACCAGGAGCGCGAAGGGAGGCTTGGTTTGGGCGGAGGCGGGCTGAGACGGCGACGGCGACAAGGACGGCGGCGGGAGGCTTCGGCCGTGGTGGGAAGCGGCGCTATGGCACGGGAACGGGAGGGAGAAGAGAGGGGAACGGTGGAGGAGCTCACCGCGGATCCAGCGAGCGCGAGGACGAGGTCGGGGATACCCGGAAGCTCCCGAATCAACGGCGAGTACCCACGGCGGCCGGAGGGGAGGATGGCGACGGCGATGGCTCCACGGGATGCCCCGTCTTGCTTGGCTCGACGAGGAGGTAGAGGGGGTCGCGGCGGAGCTCGGGGGCTCTACGGAGGGGCGAGGGGACGGCGGGGAGCGCGTCGGTGACGAGCTGCGGCGGCGGCAGTGCTTCGGGTGAGAGGGAGAGAGAGCAGGGGGAGAGGAGGAGGGCGAGGGAGAGTGAGAGCGGTGCGGGGCAGCTGCGTGGCGACGTTCCGGACGTCCAGGCGTCGAGGGGGAGGACAGGCAGGCAGGTGCCGTGGCGGCACGGCGGTGCGCACGCGCCGGCCACACGCCTCTGGCCTCCTGGCGGGAGGTGGAGGACGACTGGCGCAAACGCTGTCAGGACCCCGACTCGATGTCACATCGATCTAGCCGGTAACACTTCATATCACTTTGCGGCCTCACGCACGGTGTTCCCACGGGTGTCGCCTTACCTTTGCCCGGGACCGTTTGCGCCTTTTGGCTCACGTATATGATAGTGTCGCTAGCATCCATATGATAAAGAGCCCGGGCTGACATGACTAGTCGTAAACCCAAAGTGGCACAGACTTACAGGGACAGGCATCCATGACCCAGCTTCGAACGTGTCGGTCATCAGCAAGTGGGTCCGGGCTGTAGCACTGGGCTAGCAAGACTCCGGTAAACCGGGCTGTAGCGGGCTAACAGGACTCCGGTACTCAAAGCGTGACATTTCCCCGAAGGGACAGACACAGGAACGAAGAAGGACACATGCCGGCCAGCCTAAGTATTCCAGAGCAGTAGCAAGCTACCATGGCTCAGTGGTAACACTAGGAGACATTTCCCGGTAAGAGAGGCTACTAAAGATAAACAACTAGATAGTCAGATCCTACACATACCAAGCATTTCAATCATACACACAATATGCTCGATATGTGCAAATACAACGAAGCATCACAACATGACTCTATGACACAAGTACTTTATTTAGGGCTCAGGGAGCCATACATAACATACACAAAGGTACGGGTCTCACGACCCCACATACAAGTCATACAGTCATACAAACCAGCAGCGGAAGTAACTTGTCTGAGTACAGACAACTAGTAAAATAAAAGAGGCTTGGAAAGCCTAACTATACTACGTGGTCCCTCACAAGCTCAGGGTCACCACCTGGGTCTTTGGCCTACTCGTTGATGTCAACGTCTACATAGAACCCATCAGAAGGGGTTGCAGCGTCTTCTGTAAAAATGTAGATTATAGCAACATGAGTACAAAGGTACTCAGCAAGACTTACATCAGATCCTACATACATGCATAGTATCAAGAAGGGTTGGTGGAGTTATTGCAGCAAGCCAGCTTTGACTCTTGGCTAGGCTATCCTACGATACTCCAACTTGAAATGGTTTTGCGCACACGAGTCCACTACTCACCACTTCAATACACTACCGAGGATCCACCTCCGTCTTCCTACAGAAGAGCCATCCTCGGCACTCACACTTATCTTGAGGCTTTTAGTAGTTTCCATTTACTTGTCTATGAACTGTATAGGCAACCAAGTAGTCCTTTACCGCGGACGCGGCTATTCGAATAGATCATGTTAACCCTGCAGGGGTGTACTTTTTCATACATGTTTCCACCACTTAGCGTCTGCACACGACATGTGCTCGGCAGACTTCAAGCGAAAGCCGACGTGGGTGTAGACCACGACCTACCTAAACACTTAAGCCTCTAGTCCAGGTTTATCGCCTATTCAGGTTCCATCCGCAGGGAGTCCGGCCGAGGTTTCCCATACGGCCCCGAACGATGTGAACAGGGTTCCCGAGATACCTAACGGGTATTCGGTACACCCGGCCACGTACCTACCGCATCACAGCCCACCCCTACGGTCAGCGCTGTCCACGGCCTCCAGTAGGCTACAAACACCAGAAACTACTTGCAACTCCTGGACAGAGAGCTAGGGTGAATAAGAAGTCGAGCAGGGTCATATTTCAGGGCCCAATGCATGGTAGTAGCTGTATCTTAAATCACATATACAGATCTCAGTGCTTAAGGTCGGCTTCAATGAAACAACCCACCATGTACTCCTACATGGCCTCTCATCGATACCTTTACCAAATCGTGTTCACCACACCACTCTCATTACCGACATAATCATTTCACTCTAGCCCATCACCCAGATGAACCAGACCTGACACGACTCTAAGCATAGCAGGCATAGCAAGGTAGGAACAACACATACATATGGCTCAATCAACTCCTACACATGCTAGTGGGTTTCATCTAGTTACTGTGTCAATGACAGGTCATGCAGAGGAAATGGGTTCAACTACCGTAGCACACAGCAGTTTGAATCGCGTTGTCTTAATGCAGTAAAAGAGAGCAGGAGCGAGAACATGGGATTGTATCGATATGATCAAATGATTGGTTGCTTGCCTGATGGTTCGATGCACTGATACGGTTCTTCGTTAGGGTAATCACGGTACTCCTCGGGGGCAGAACCTGTCATAAGGACATCGATACACAAGCATCACCAAACAATGTGCAACAATATGATGCATGCATGAAACATGGTAATATGAGTGTGTTGGGCTAATGCAACTAAAACCAGAAGGGTTTGAACAAATTTGAATCAAAGATTCAAATTTCAAACTCAAACATGGCCTCTTTAAGTGCTTTTTCTTGTTCTGCTTAAAACATCAATTTAACTTGTTTGATCATGCATGAAAATAGTACAGATGGATAGATTGGATTTTTCTGATCATTTTTCATATATAATTTGTCCAATTTGGAGTTACAGAATAAAAGTTATGAATTTTTGAAGTTTAAATAATATTCTGGAATTTCCTGATTTAAATTAAATCCAGAAATTATAATTATTGCGCCAGCATGACGTCAGCATGACGTCAGTGGTCAACTGTGGCTGGCTGAGGTCAAACCTGACGTGTGGGGCCCACACGTCAGTGACAGGGGGGGTTAAACAGGATTAAATTAATCCTAATTAGGGATTAGTGGCGCTGGGGCCCACTGTCAGTGTCAGGGGGGGTTGACTAACAGTAGTTAGCGCTAATCTAACCACCTGGCCGACAGGGCCCACGCGTCAGTGACCCTGGGGGGGTCAAACCCCAGGTCGGACAAGTCAAACCCCACCGGCGACATGACGCCGGCGAGGTCCGAGACGGCGGCGAAAGTGCTTTTTGCCATTCCGGCAACCAAATGGACGGCGGAAGGCATCTACGTGTTGCTGAGGTTGAGCCGCGACTATTGGTGGTGGTGGTTGGGCTCGGGGTGGCCGGAGTTGACGGCGGCGAGCTCGGCTGCGGCGGCCGGAGTTCGGGTGCGGTCGGGATCGATGTTGCAGAGGGTTTGGGGAGGCGTTAGTGTGTGCTGCGTGATCCTAGTGAGGTGTAGAGCACGATAGTGTGCTCGGTTGGGTGCTACGGTGACCGTGGCCACGACGGCGACATCGCCGGCTGCGTGGAGCTCTCGGCCAAGGTGGGGCTAGGGCCTAGAGGTCGGGAGAGACCAGGGGAGATGGGGGAAACGATCCGGGGGCTCACCGCGGAGCTGCAGGGATGGTTAGCGGGCTCGGGGACGCGCTGGAGACGACGAATTCGACGGCGACGATGGTCGGAGCCCGAAGAGGGGAACGGCGACGTGGCGGCGATGCAGGGCTTCCGGAGAGCTGTGGAGCGGTGGGGAGGAAGAGGGGGTCGTGGCGGAGCTTCTGAGCTAGTCGGGGGAGCGAGGGGTGGCCGGAGACGGCTGCTGTGGCGAACGGCGGCGACGGTGGTGTTCGGCCGTGAGAGAGAGAGAGGGAGCAGCACGGGAGAGAGAGGGATAAGGCCAGGGGATCGGGGCGGCACCAAGAAGAAACGCCGCGGCGTCGCGCTGGCGGGGGAGGCAGGCAGACGAGCTGGTGGCGTGGCGCTCCGGCCGTGCGCGCGCGCCGGCCACACGCCTGGCCGACTGGCGCCAGGAGGACGACGGCGGTGGTGGGCTGGGCTGGCTTGCTGGGCCGGCCAGCTGGCTGGGCCGCACAGGGAGGAGCCCAGGTAGGCTCCTCCTGTTATTTCTTTTTTGTTTTCTAATTTCTGACATTTGTTTTGATTTAAATAATATATTAAATCATTTATTTAACTTATGCCAATTTTTGCAGGGGCTAGATATATTATTCCAGAGCTCCTTTATAATTGGCATAATATTTGGACATATATTAATATATATAATTAATATATTTCCAATGCAAATATTTATGCATCAATTCCAAAAGCCCAAAATAAATACCTATGAGCTCCTAAAAATATTGGTTTGATTTTTATCTCTGTCCAATATTTTCAGAGAGCCACATGAGCATTTTCTTGGACCCTTTTGGAGAAATTTTTATTTGGATCATTTTCAAAATGATTCTGAGGGTTTCACAGATCCCCAATTCAAATTAAATGGAAAATTAAACATGATGCACACACACTCTAATGCATGACCAACTAGGGTGTGACAACTCAATGCCACATCGATCTAGCATGTAACACCTCATATCACTTTGCGGCCTCACGCACGGCATCCCCACGGGTGTCGTCTTACCTTTTCCCGGGACCGTTTGCGCCTTTTGGCTCACGTATATGATAGTGTCGCTAGCATCCATATGAAAAGGAGCCCGGGCTGACATGACTAGTCGTAAACCCAAAGTGGCACAGACTTACAGGGACAGGCATCCATGACCCAGCTTCGAACGTGTCGGTCATCAGCAAGTGGGTCCGGGCTGTAGCACTGGGCTAGCAGGACTCCGGTAAACCGGGCTGTAGCGGGCTAACAGGACTCCGGTACTCAAAGCGTGACATTTCCCCGAAGGGACAGACACAGGAACGAAGAAGGACACATGCCGGCCAGCCTAAGTGTTCCAGAGCAGTAGCAAGCTACCATGGCTCAGCGGTAACACTAGGAGACATTTCCCGGTAAGAGAGGCTACTAAAGATAAACAACTAGATAGTCAGATCCCACACATAGCACTACACATTACACGTACGCATAACATGCAGGTATGTGCTGTACAACATGGCATCACAGCATAACTCAATCAATTATATAGATAAAGGCTCAGAAGAGCCATCATAGCATTTATTGCAAACAGGGGTCACAAGACCCGTCATACAGAGCATACAAGCAACAAGCGGAAGCATTACATGTCTGGGTACAGACATCTATAAATGAAAAAGGCTGGAAGCCTGACTATCTACAACATCCGATCAAGATCGTAGCTGAGGTACTAGCTACTAGTCGAAGTCCACGAGAACACTAGTAAGACCGAAGTCTCCGCTGCAAAAACATAAATAAAGCAACATGAGTACAAAGGTACTCAGCAAGACTTACATCAGACCCTATCATACATGCATTTGTATCAAGAGGGTAATGTGGGGTTTAGTTGCAGCAAGCCAGCTTTGACTCTGTGGCTATCCTATTCTACGACTACCAGAAACTTTTGAGGTGAAACAACGAACACGAGTCCACTAATCACCACACAATACACCACTATGGATTCATTCCCGTCTCCCTACGAGAAGGCCATCCATAGCACTCACACTTGTCTTGATCATTTTATAGTATCCACTTCAAGTTGTCTATGTACCATGTAAGCATCCAAGAAGTCCATAACCGCGGACCCGGCTATTCGAATAGATCATGTTAACCCTGCAGGGGTGTACTTCTTCACACACGCTCTCGCCACTTACCGCCATGTACACGTCATGTATCTCGGCAACCTTCAAGCGGAAGCCTGGCGAGGGTGTCGGCCACGACCTGACTAACCACACAAGACTCTAGTCCAGGTTTATCGCCTATTCGGCTTCCGTCCGCAAGGAGATCCGGCCGGGGTGTCGCTTACGGCCCCAAACGATGTGTACAGGGTTCCCGAGCCCACCAACCGGGTGCCACTCGGTACACCGGGCCACGTGTGCCTAGTCTGTCCCAAGCCCACCCTGCCGGGTGCCACTTGGTAGAAAAATAGCACTACCTACAAACACCAGAAACTAGTTGCGACTCCTGGACAGAGATCAAGTTGGTTAATAAGTCGAGAGGGCTTGGAGCGCCCGGAGCCCAATGTGTGGTAGTATCGAGTCATTGGACAACATACACAGAACTCAGGGCTTAAGGACGGTTCCAGTGAGACAACCCACCATGTACTCCTACATGGCCTCTCACCGCTACCTTTACCAAATCGTGTTCACACACTTCACTCTCAGCATCAGAACATATCGTGACACTCCAATTCATTCCCAATGAACCAGACCTGACACACTCTAAGCAATAGCAGGCATAGCATGGTAGGAACACATCAGTGGCTTCAATCAACTCCTACACATGCTAGTGGGTTTCAACTATTTACTGTGGCAATGACAGGTCATGCAGAGGAATGGGTTCAACTACCACAGCACAAAGTAGCAGATGAATCGTTGTTGTCCTAATGCAATAACTGAGAGCAGGAGCGAGAGAGTAGGGTTTTATCGAAATGAACAAGGGGGGTTGCTTGCCTGGTAAATCAACAAGGGAGGCACTGCTTCACAGACAGGTACTCTGGAACGTCTCCGGAGCAGGACCTATCAAGAAGGAACGGTGCCGGCAATCAATACACAATCATATGCAACAATATGATGCATGAACATGGCATGTAGATGTGATGCTGCTGAGCTAATGCAACTAGTGTTCAATTGGTTTGAAGTCCATTTGAACCAAAGGTTCAAATGCATTTCTAAATTAGGTCTCTTATATATGCCATAATGTGTTTTCTCATATTCAGCATGTATAGGTTGGTTTGTCATGCATGAAACTAGTACAGATGGAAAGATTGCATTTTTCTGATAATTTTTCATATATAAATTATTTCAATCTGAGCTACGGTTGAATTTCTATGAATTTTTGAAGATTAAATCATTTTCTGGATTTTCTGAATTATTTTAATTCCAGAAAATGTATAATTGCGTCAGCATGACGTCATCATTGCATCAGCGGTCAACGCGGCTGTCCAGGTCAAACCTGACGTGTGGGACCCACACGTCAGTGACACTGGGGTTAACAGGGTTAATTAAAAGGTTAGGGGGGGGGGTCGGGCCCACTGGTCAGCGTCAGGGGGGGGTTAGTTAACGGTGATTAGCACTAAGCTAATCACCTGACGGGCCGGCCCCACCTGGCAGGGCTCAGGCGACAGGGGCTCGTCGCCGGCGACCTCTGGACGCGGCGGAGTCCGCGCCACAGGCCACGGGGACGGCGTCTGAGAGCACCGGGGTGTAGCCCGGGCTCTCGCGCATCTGGTCGAGACGAGATTCTTGTTTAGTGGGGGTGAGTTGTCACATCCCTAGCTTCTGGTAATGCTCTAGGCTAGCTTCATGTGTGCATCATATTTAAATTCTGAAACTTGAATTGAGGAATTTTGGAAGCCTCAAAAACTTAAATAAAAGAGGGGCAAAAACCCTAGAAATCTCATTCATTGCTCCAAAATGCTCTTCTTAAATGTTTGATAATTTTTGGTAAGGGTTCTGGTCCCAACCAAAATATTGAACATTTTTAAGGAATTATTTTTGGGACTTTGGATTTAATTCATTAGCTATTTGAATTTGAGTTATATTCATATAATTAGAATATAATTTCAAATACCCTGAAATATTTTTATGGGCTTTTGGAAAAGTCCATCTAGCCAAATAAAAATATTCAGAGGAGCTTTGGCATTGTTAGGATTATTATTTTTATTCAAAACAGTGGCAAAAGTTTAAACAAAAACAAAATAGAGAAAAAAAAAATAAAAGAGCAGAAGCCTACCTACTCACCTGCAGCCCATCTGGCGCCCCACCTGGCCCAGCAATGCGGCTGAGGCCCAGCCCAACTCCCGACCGTCTTCAACCTCTGCCAGTAGGCAGAGGCGTGTCGACGCGCCCGCGCCCGAGCGCCACCTCCTGCTTCCACCTCCTGCTGCCCCCCCTCATCGCTCTGGACTTCCTCCGCGACGCCACGCGACCCCGATGCTCTCTCACTCTCTGGTTCTCTCCCCCCCCCCCTCGCTCCTCTGCTCTCTCTCTCTCTCACGGCCGCCCAAATCAGCCGGTGCCCGCCGCTGCAAGGCACCGCGCCCACCGCCGTCCCCTTGCCCCGTGGCTGTGACCCCTAGCTCCGCCTCGATGTCGTGAAGCTCCAAGCCGAAGAACACGCCTGCGGATGCCCAGCAGCGCCGTCGCCGACGCCATCTTCGTTCCCTGCACCGACGGCCGCCGTCGACCGATTCGTCGTCACCAGGCCGTCCCCGAGGCCGCCGAGATCACCTACGACCCCGCCGTGAGCTCCTGATCATCCTCCCCCTCTCCGTTTTCTCTCTAGCATGCCGTAGCCGCCGCGCCTCTCTTCCCCGACAGCACGCCGCCGCACGAGCTCATCGTCGACGAGGCTCCGGTGGCCATTTGGTCCCGTGCGTGCCACTCGTTGGGTTCGTGGGCTCTCGTAGAACGCGTAGGTGCTAACCGTGGACCCTCCCGTGCACGGTGTCGTCGTTTCCATCGACGCCCGAACTCCGGCCGCCGCCAAACACGTCGTCGGCGCCTTTTCTGGCGACCCCGAACCCAACTACCTGCACCACCCGCTGCGGGCCACTCCCAGCTATCCATAGCGCCCAACGGCGCCCCGAACGGTGCCCTGTACGTGAAACCCGCACCTGCACCGCCGCGTTTAGCCTCGCCGGCGGCTAAACGCCGGCGAGTTGACCCCGCCGAACAGGGGGTTTGAACCTTTGACCCCCCCTGGGTCAATGACAGGTGGGGCCAGCCCCCCTGTTAATTAGTTTAGCTATTTTAATTTAATTACCCCCCTGCTGACACTGACATGTGGGCCCTAGTGCCCTAATCTTTAATTAAATTAAACTAACCCCCCCCCTGTCTAACCTGTGTCACTGACGTGTGGCACCCACACGTCAGGTTTGACTCTGAGCGCCCAGTTGACCCTGCTGACGTCACTGTGACGTGGGGCTGACGCAATAAGTATTTTCTGGATTTAATATTATCAGGAAATTCCAGAAAATGCCTAAAACTTCAATAAATCATAGAAAATTAACCGTAACTCCAAATTAAATAAATTATATATGAAAAATTATCAGAAAAATTCAAGGAATCCATCTGTACCATTTTCATGCATGTTAGAACAACTTATAGCTGCTGTTTAGCACAAATCAATTAAAGGGCATTTAAATAATCACATATGGAGTTTGAATTTGAATCTTGGATTCAAACCAACTTCATTTAATCTGGTTTTAGTTGCATTAGCCCAAAACACATTCATTTTGCCATGTCATGATCATGCATCATATTGTGCATTGCATTGATTGTGTTCCTTTCTATGCTGCCGGTTTTTGTTCCCTCTCGATAGACGTGATACCGATGATGTGATCGTTGACACTGATGAAGACTCAAGGTTATCTTCAGAAGTGCCAGGCAAGCAAAACCCCCTTGTTCATTCCGATACAATCCTACTCTCTCGCTCCTGCTCTCTTTTACTGCATTAGGACAACATCGATTCATCTGTTACTTGCTACGGTAGCTGAACCCCTTTATCCTTTGCATGACCTGTCATTGCCACAGTAAATAGATGAAACCCACTAGCATGAGTAGGAGTTGTTTGAGCCCTGTTGTGCCTACTCATTCATGCTTGTTTGTCATGCCTGCTATTGCTTAGAGTTGAGTCAGGTCTGATTCATCGGGGATGAGTCAGAGGCGTGTGAACATGTCCTACTGTGTGTGAGCTAAGTGTGTAAACACGATTTGGTAAAGGTAGCGGTGAGAGGCCATGTAGGAGTACATGGTGGGTTGTCTCATTGCAGCCGTCCTCAGGAACTGAGTTCTGTGTTTGTGATCCATGAACAGCTACTACCACACATTGGGTTCCGGTAACTCGACCCCTCTCGACTTATTAATCAACATGATCTCTGTCCAGGAGTTGCAACTAGTTTCTGGTGTTTGTAGGTAGTGTTAGTAGTCTACCAAGTGGCACCCGGTACAGGTGGGCTTGGGACAGACTAGGCACAGTGGCCCGGTGTACCAAGTGGCACCCGGTTGGTGGGCTTGGGAACCCTGCACACATCGTTTGGGGCCGTAAGCGACACCCCGGCCGGATCTCCTTGCGGATGGAACCCGAATAGGCGATAAACCTGGACTAGAGACTTGTTCGGTTAGTCAGGTCGTGGCCGACTCCCTCGCCCGGCTTCCGCTTGAAGGTTGCCGAGGTACATGACGTGTACAGGGCGGTAAGTGGCGAGAGCGTGTGTGAAGAAGTACACCCCTGCAGGGTTAACATTATCTATTCGAATAGCCGGATTCCTCGGATATGGAAACTTGGACCCCTTGTACAGTTCATAGACAAGTGAAAGTGGATACTCTAAAATACGCAAGATAAGCGTGAGTGCTATGGATGGAGTTCTCGCAGGGAGACGGGAGCGGATCCATAGTGGTGTATTGATATGGTGAATATGTGGACTCGTGTGCGCCACCTCAAAAGAGTTGCTTGCAGTCGTAGTTAGGATAGCCACCGAGTCAAAGCTGGCTTGCTGCAGTCAAACCCTACCATCCCCTTTGTTGATAATGATGCATATGTAGATAGTTCTGATGTAAGTCTTGCTGGGTACATTTGTACTCACGTTTGCCTATTTTATGTTTTTGCAGAGAGACTTCAGTCTCACTAGTAGTTCCACGTGGACTTCGACGTTTAGCTTGATACCTCAGCTACGATCTTGTGCCCTCGGCAGGATCTGATAGATAGTCAGGCTTCTCAGCCTTTTTCATTTATAGATGTCTGTACTCAGACATGATAGCTTCCGCTTGTGCTTTGACTTGTATGCTCTGATTGTTGGGTCATGAGACCCATGTTTGTAATATCTCGCTCCTCGGAGCCTATTGATTAAAATACTTGAGTCGTAGAGTCATGTTGTGATGCCATGTTGTGTTTGCACATATCGAGCATATGGTGTGTATGTAATTGAAATGCTTGGTATGTGTGGGATCTAACCATCTAGTTGTTTATCTTTAGTAGCCTCTCTTACCGGGAAATGTCTCCTAGTGTTTCCAACGAGCCATGGTAGCTTGCTACTGCTCCGGAACACTTAGGCTGGCCGGCATGTGTCCTTCTTCGTTCCTGTGTCTGTCCCTTCGGGGAAATGTCACGCGATGAATACCGGAGTCCTGCTAGCCCGCTACAGCCCGGTTCACCGGAGTCCTGCTAGCCCAGTGCTACAGCCTGGATCCATTTGCTGATGACCGACACGTTCGATGCTGGGTCATGGATGCCTGTCCCTGTAAGTCTGTGCCACTTTGGGTTTACGACTAGCCATGTCAGCCCGGGCTCCTTATCATATGGATGCTAGCGACACTGTCATATACGTGTGCCAAAAGGCGCAAACGGTCCCGGGCTAAGGTAAGGCGACACCCGTGGGAATACCGTGCGTGAGGCCGCAAAGTGATATGAGGTGTTACATGCTAGATCGATGTGGCATTGAGTCGGGGTCCTGACAGCGTTGGTATCAGAGCTTGACTGCCTGTAGGATTACCAAGCCAAACTGGTCGAAGTTGAGTCTAGAAATTCTTTAGTTATATAAGGGAATTGATTGTGGGATGGAACGTAAGGCTCTTTTTACTCCTTATACCTCATAGCCTTCTGATCTGAGTCATCATCTTCTCTTCTACGGGGATTAAGAACTAGGCTATCTCTTCTTTCTATCAGGATCACGTGTTACTAATCTGCAGACTTGTAGGATTGATGGTTCCAAGCTTGAGTTCAGTTTCTACTTCCGTATGCTAATTGTTGATCTCGAAACCTTGATATTGTGCTTCTGAGTGGTTATGCCACCATTTTTGTGAATGTCTCAAATCTTTTCTGAGCATTTACAGCCGTTATGTTGTCCGAGTCATTCCAGGTTTCTAAATAGTCTGATGCATTTGCAAAATCCTTTCCCTCTGGTTTTGATGTTCTTTATGCCAGCTCAATCACACTAATTGTTGAGTTGAGGTATTCTATTGCCTTGACATTATGTTGGAGTTACTATTATGACCCTAGGTGTCTCAGGGGATCATCTAGTGGTCTAGCCATGATTTATGTTCCAGTGTGATGACTCTGGCCGTCATTATCGAAAGCATCCCGTGATGCCATTTAGTAGTAGGTATTCTATCCCTGGGTTTTGAACCCGAGATTCACCCTACCTGCTTCATGTTGATAGTTTTGCTCGTTCCTTTAGGTTATTAGTAACCTTTGCATTAGTCCTCGATGTTCGTGGTATTCCTTTCTCCCAAATACTATGAACCGCTTATGGCAGATGTTCCTCGCTGATCGAAAGATCACAATCAGAGTGCTCTCAATGGGTTCTCGATTCTATATTGCGACTCTGCCAGTTCTACCTTTTTGCATGGGTTATCCGAAAGAAATATGTTGAACTTGGTTCGACATACTAATCTATGCATCCACAACTCAGAAAGTTATATGTTCCTTTGAGTTGTTCTCTTTAGTTGCATTCTGACCCTCGTCTATCAATTGATAGTCAAGAGTATGCGTGCGTTCGTTCATCGATGCCTGTACTCTTGTGGTCCGTCAAGCCATTCTATCGCGGAATGACTAGGAGAAACAAACTCCAGTACCTCTTCCATATCTAGGATGGGGTCAAAGTAATTGTGCTCCGCAGATCAAAATGCCAGCCCAGTTTTTGATTTTGTTCTACCCTGAAGTATTACCGTCTTTATGTCAGGATTTTCATGAGAATTGCACCGGCTCTTGTGAATTCTTGATGTAGTGATACTTCTCTCCATTGTTATTCATCCCTCGGTTCCGTGTTGTCGCAACCGGAATGCCGACAAGTGGATCGTGATGTGTGAATTCAATACTCCTAGCAACCTTGTTGCTTGGTAGTTAATGGGCAATAATTTCATTCTTAGCGTGCTGGTTTTGAATCATCATTCTAAGGTTGATCATGCTACCTAGTCCTTGTTCTCAGTGCCCTCCTCGATCGATGAGTTAGGATTATTTCAAATTCTTGCTCTATTGATCATATCGTCTTGCCCTGAAAAGCAAGATTGTTCTCGAGCTTAGTAACATACCGGTGGCTCGTGATTTTCTGAATATCTTCTCAGAAATATTACCAGGTTGTCACCTGACCGCTATGTTGAGCTCGTGATCAAGTTGGTTTCTTGTGAACCACCTTCTCTCCAAGAATCGGTGTTAGATATCCCTGAGCTAGTTGGTTAAGCTAAACAATAACTTGGAGGGTTGGAAGATAAAAGCTTGCCTGACTTAGTTCGTTCCAAAGGGATATTCTTGTGTAGTGTGTATTGAAGAAAGATGATATCTTCATCGATTGGTCCCTGTGATCAGTTGCTGGACCTATTGTCTTATCAATCCTTTGATTTGAGTGTGGGCTATCGTCAAATCAAGTCAGAACCAACGATGTTCGTAATGTTGTCTTACTCATGGTTGATCCCTCGAGCATACACCATTATATCTTTTGGGGCTGACCAATGCTATCACCGTGTTCACACGATGGTGGAAGTCCAGTGATATGGAAATTCCGATGAGTTGTTGTTGAGCCCATTGACAACATTCTTATCTCCTCCATGATGTTGTTGAACATTAAGTTAGTGTTGGAAACTTTTGAAAGCATTTTCTTCATGCCCCGTTCATGAAGTATATGTTTGGATAAAAGAAGTGACTTCCTTTGATTCACATGCATTTGATGTAAGTTGCCGACGTGAATTCGAGAAAGCATGTTTTTGCCTCCTTTGGAATCATCCCAAATCAGTCATGCACACGTGCGAAGTATTCTGTAGTCTGGAGACTTGCAACCTTCATTCTATATGTGTCCCTAGCACACTAAGCCACCGATTGACTTGTTCAAGGAAAAGAAGTCTATGCTTGGGATCCAATCCATGGACTTGCGTAAAGACTTCGATATCCTCGATTATGGTTCCCCCACCTGAACTCGGTAGTGTATTATTATAAGACTACTACGTGGCCATGCTTGTCTAGGACAACATGTTCACATGTTTGTAGCAGAACCAGCTCATGTTTTGGAGCTTGCTATCGTAGTTCATCTCCCGAGAATCCCGCAACGTTATCTCGTCGATTTGTGTTGCAAACTTTCATTTTTCTTCCTAGACTCGATGAGTCTGGAATAACCTGACACCAACCAGATCTGAATCTCAGGCAGATATGATGGTTGGAACGTTTCCCAAGAACTATAATATTGGTCCCTCGATAACCGGTAAAGTGGATGTCGTGGCCAACACACCCAGCCGAAAGGCCTATTATTGCAGTATCTTGATTGAAGAAGTTGGCCACCTCCCCATAGGGATTTCGTAGGATTACTCCCTAGTTGCCCCTATGGATTTTGAGATCCCGAAGTCTGACCTCTTTACTTGATGTTCTAGATATCAAACCATATCTATAAATGGGTTACGCTAGCACATCAAGGAGAACATTAGAAGCGGAGTGCTAAATGTCTCTCGGTCGATCATCCAGATTTCGTTCCCTTGGCCTCGCTAAGATGAAATCTGAGAAAGTGTTATCCTCCTTTGCATCTGCATCGTCCATCGCTATTCATCATGGTAGTATGTTGTGTTGTCAGCACCCTTGACACGGTTGTTGATAAAACCTTGATGATTGTGGAAATGCTCAAGTTCTTGAGAGCACGCACAAGCGCTACGTGTTATCATCGGCACTAACTGGGTTTGCACTCAGTTCCCTCGACAATGCTATGACCTATTCAAACAGTGAATTAACTCTCTAGTGTTGGGTTCTTTCCCAGTTACTAGAATCATTCCCAGCATTTGCATTTTGTTCCCAGCTTGCACCGCCAATGTGCCATTCTACCATGGATCCCTTCCATTTCCGGTGATAAGCAAAATTCATCCATTGCGTTGTCTTTAACAAGGTAATCCACATCATCCAAGTCCGAGTATGCCATTCTACCGACCCCCTCCAAATGATCGCTTGTGATTGCCTTAGGCTGGTATAAAGAGTTTCAATGATCTTTGAATCAAAGGTAATTCTTTTTGCCACTTAAGGGGATAATCTACGAATCACCCTCCTTCAGGATGTTTCGTCGTGGTATCATGGCAACTCAACTTCTCGCTACGTGGACAATCATTTACCACCTTCTTAGGTGTGGAATCGTTGTCTACCTAGTGAACCTTCGTCATCCGTTTCTTTCCACCCCTCTTGATGTGTATCTCGTGTCTCAACCCGAAAGATGGTTCTATGTCCCACTCCGTAAGTTAATCTTGAGTTGTTCGATCTTCGAGGAGATCGACCCTTCTAGAGTCTCCTTCTTCCCCCCCCCCCCTGTCATGTTGACAGGATTTCTCAGAGCAAGACGACAAGACAAAGATGGTGTTCAAATCAACGTTCAACTGAAGTGCACCCTGGATCGTGAAGATTATACTAGTTGCGTTTCCCCTTCACCTTACCCTACGCCTGAATCTCGAGACGAGATTCTTGTTTAGTGGGGGTGAGTTGTCACATCCCTAGCTTCTGGTAATGCTCTAGGCTAGCTTCATCTGTGCATCATGTTTAAATTCTGAAACTTGAATTGAGGAATTTTGGAAGCCTCAAAAACTTAAATAAAAGAGGGGCAAAAACCCTAGAAATCTCATTCATTGCTCCAAAATGCTCTTCTTAAATGTTTGATAATTTTTGGTAAGGGTTCTGGTCCCAACCAAAATATTGAACATTTTTAAGGAATTATTTTTGGGACTTTGGATTTAATTCATTAGCTATTTGAATTTGAGTTATATTCATATAATTAGAATATAATTTCAAATACCCTGAAATATTTTTATGAGCTTTTGGAAAAGTCCATCTAGCCAAATAAAAATATTCAGAGGAGCTTTGGCATTGTTTGGATTATTATTTTTATTCAAAACAGTGGCAAAAGTTTAAACAAAAACAAAACAGAGAAAAAAAATAAAAGAGCAGAAGCCTACCTACTCACCTGCAGCCCATCTGGCGCCCCACCTGGCCCAGCAATGCGGCTGAGGCCCAGCCCAACTCCCCACCGTCTTCAACCTCTGCCAGTAGGCAGAGGCGTGTCGACGCGCCCGCGCCCGAGCGCCACCTCCTGCTTCCACCTCCTGCTGCCCCCCCTCATCGCTCTGGACTTCCTCCGCGACGCCACGCGACCCCGATGCTCTCTCACTCTCTGGTTCTCTCCCCCCCCCCCTCGCTCCTCTGCTCTCTCTCTCTCTCACGGCCGCCCAAATCAGCCGGTGCCCGCCGCTGCAAGGCACCGCGCCCACCGCCGTCCCCTTGCCCCGTGGCTGTGACCCCTAGCTCCGCCTCGATGTCGTGAAGCTCCAAGCCGAAGAACACGCCTGCGGATGCCCAGCAGCGCCGTCGCCGACGCCATCTTCGTTCCCTGCACCGACGGCCGCCGTCGACCGATTCGTCGTCACCAGGCCGTCCCCGAGGCCGCCGAGATCACCTACGACCCCGCCGTGAGCTCCTGATCATCCTCCCCCTCTCCGTTTTCTCTCTAGCATGCCGTAGCCGCCGCGCCTCTCTTCCCCGACAGCACGCCGCCGCACGAGCTCATCGTCGACGAGGCTCCGGTGGCCATTTGGTCCCGTGCGTGCCACTCGTTGGGTTCGTGGGCTCTCGTAGAACGCGTAGGTGCTAACCGTGGACCCTCCCGTGCACGGTGTCGTCGTTTCCATCGACGCCCGAACTCCGGCCGCCGCCAAACACGTCGTCGGCGCCTTTTTTGGCGACCCCGAACCCAACTACCTACACCACCCGCTGCGGGCCACTCCCAGCTATCCATAGCGCCCAACGGCGCCCCGAACGGTGCCCTGTACGTGAAACCCGCACCTGCACCGCCGCGTTTAGCCTCGCCGGCGGCTAAACGCCGGCGAGTTGACCCCGCCGAACAGGGGGTTTGAACCTTTGACCCCCCCTGGGTCAATGACAGGTGGGGCCAGCCCCCCTGTTAATTAGTTTAGCTATTTTAATTTAATTACCCCCCTGCTGACACTAACATGTGGGCCCTAGTGCCCTAATCTTTAATTAAATTAAACTAACCCCCCCTGTCTAACCTGTGTCACTGACGTGTGGCCCCCACACGTCAGGTTTGACTCTGAGCGCCCAGTTGACCCTGCTGACGTCACTGTGACGTGGGGCTGACGCAATAAGTATTTTCTGGATTTAATATTATCAGGAAATTCCAGAAAATGCCTAAAACTTCAATAAATCATAGAAAATTAACCGTAACTCCAAATTAAATAAATTATATATGAAAAATTATCAGAAAAATTCAAGGAATCCATCTGTACCATTTTCATGCATGTTAGAACAACTTATAGCTGCTGTTTAGCACAAATCAATTAAAGGGCATTTAAATAATCACATATGGAGTTTGAATTTGAATCTTGGATTCAAACCAACTTCATTTAATCTGGTTTTAGTTGCATTAGCCCAAAACACATTCTTTTTGCCATGTCATGATCATGCATCATATTGTGCATTGCATTGATTGTGTTCCTTTCTATGCTGCCGGTTTTTGTTCCCTCTCGATAGACGTGATACCGATGATGTGATCGTTGACACTGATGAAGACTCAAGGTTATCTTCAGAAGTGCCAGGCAAGCAAAACCCCCTTGTTCATTCCGATACAATCCTACTCTCTCGCTCCTGCTCTCTTTTACTGCATTAGGACAACATCGATTCATCTGTTACTTGCTACGGTAGCTGAACCCCTTTATCCTTTGCATGACCTGTCATTGCCACAGTAAATAGATGAAACCCACTAGAATGAGTAGGAGTTGTTTGAGCCCTGTTGTGCCTACTCATTCATGCTTGTTTGTCATGCCTGCTATTGCTTAGAGTTGAGTCAGGTCTGATTCATCGGGGATGAGTCAGAGGCGTGTGAACATGTCCTACTGTGTGTGAGCTAAGTGTGTGAACACGATTTGGTAAAGGTAGCGGTGAGAGGCCATGTAGGAGTACATGGTGGGTTGTCTCATTGCAGCCGTCCTCAGGAACTGAGTTCTGTGTTTGTGATCCATGAACAGCTACTACCACACATTGGGTTCCGGTAACTCGACCCCTCTCGACTTATTAATCAACATGATCTCTGTCCAGGAGTTGCAACTAGTTTCTGGTGTTTGTAGGTAGTGTTAGTAGTCTACCAAGTGGCACCCGGTACAGGTGGGCTTGGGACAGACTAGGCACAGTGGCCCGGTGTACCAAGTGGCACCCGGTTGGTGGGCTTGGGAACCCTGCACACATCGTTTGGGGCCGTAAGCGACACCCCGGCCGGATCTCCTTGCGGATGGAACCCGAATAGGCGATAAACCTGGACTAGAGACTTGTTCGGTTAGTCAGGTCGTGGCCGACTCCCTCGCCCGGCTTCCGCTTGAAGGTTGCCGAGGTACATGACGTGTACAGGGCGGTAAGTGGCGAGAGCGTGTGTGAAGAAGTACACCCCTGCAGGGTTAACATTATCTATTCGAATAGCCGGATTCCTCGGATATGGAAACTTGGACCCCTTGTACAGTTCATAGACAAGTGAAAGTGGATACTCTAAAATACGCAAGATAAGCGTGAGTGCTATGGATGGCGTTCTCGCAGGGAGACGGGAGCGGATCCATAGTGGTGTATTGATATGGTGAATATGTGGACTCGTGTGCGCCACCTCAAAAGAGTTGCTTGCAGTCGTAGTTAGGATAGCCACCGAGTCAAAGCTGGCTTGCTGCAGTCAAACCCTACCATCCCCTTTGTTGATAATGATGCATATGTAGATAGTTCTGATGTAAGTCTTGCTGGGTACATTTGTACTCACGTTTGCCTATTTTATGTTTTTGCAGAGAGACTTCAGTCTCACTAGTAGTTCCACGTGGACTTCGACGTTTAGCTTGATACCTCAGCTACGATCTTGTGCCCTCGGCAGGATCTGATAGATAGTCAGGCTTCTCAGCCTTTTTCATTTATAGATGTCTGTACTCAGACATGATAGCTTCCGCTTGTGCTTTGACTTGTATGCTCTGATTGTTGGGTCATGAGACCCATGTTTGTAATATCTCGCTCCTCGGAGCCTATTGATTAAAATACTTGAGTCGTAGAGTCATGTTGTGATGCCATGTTGTGTTTGCACATATCGAGCATATGGTGTGTATGTTATTGAAATGCTTGGTATGTGTGGGATCTGACCATCTAGTTGTTTATCTTTAGTAGCCTCTCTTACTGGGAAATGTCTCCTAGTGTTTCCAACGAGCCATGGTAGCTTGCTACTGCTCCGGAACACTTAGGCTGGCCGGCATGTGTCCTTCTTCGTTCCTGTGTCTGTCCCTTCGGGGAAATGTCACGCGATGAATACCGGAGTCCTGCTAGCCCGCTACAGCCCGGTTCACCGGAGTCCTGCTAGCCGAGTGCTACAGCCTGGATCCATTTGCTGATGACCGACACGTTCGATGCTGGGTCATGGATGCCTGTCCCTGTAAGTCTGTGCCACTTTGGGTTTACGACTAGCCATGTCAGCCCGGGCTCCTTATCATATGGATGCTAGCAACACTGTCATATACGTGTGCCAAAAGGCGCAAACGGTCCCAGGCTAAGGTAAGGCGACACCCGTGGGAATACCGTGCGTGAGGCCGCAAAGTGATATGAGGTGTTACATGCTAGATCGATGTGGCATTGAGTCGGGGTCCTGACACAACACTAATCTTTATTATAGATAGCTCACGGACTCAATTACAAACTGAGATCACTAAGCAAAACTCAAAACTACTTGATATCAAAAATTCAATCTACTAGATCAAGATACTACTAAAAGGATCGAACTAAATAAAACAATAAAGGTAGGAGTGTGATGGTGATACGATACCGGGGCACCTCCCCCAAGCTTGGCAGTTGCCAACGGGAGTGCCCATACCTATTTAATTATTTCTCCTTCTTCACGGTTGGTGTTATCATCTTCTTGGAGATGATGCCCTTCAGGATACGGTTCTCCTCCTCAAGCTTATTGAATTGTTGTTTGAGGTTCATGATTTCTTTACGGAGCTTGCCCGTAACGGCCAAAGCTCCCTTTGCCCAAGGATGCTGCATAGCTTCTGGAGAACAAGTGATGCTCTTTTTCATATTTTCATAAGAAAGAAATCTAAAGTTGGAAAGGATGACCGAAGTTGGGATAGCCAAGCTAGGTAGTTCCCCCATCATGAATTCTGCTTGGAGACGAGAGGTAACTTCTTGATCTTCCTCCATGGCATCTATCCTTTTCAAATCAGCCTCCATCCCATCCTTTGTTGATGGTCCAAAGTGATAAGCATCGCTTTTTGCCCATGGACCTGGTGTTGGGTGAGACACTCGACTCTCCCCAACTGACTTCTGAGAAGACATCTTGCTTTAGATCTGCAACAGGAACAACTCAAAACGAAAACAGAGGATATTTGCGTGATACGGTGGTCAAAACCTTCGGGAGTATATATAATGAATTTTTACCGACCAAAATACGTAACGTGCAATAAAACGGAGTCCGGGAGGCACACGAGGTGCCCATGAGATAGGGGGCGCGCCCAGTAAGAGTAGGCGCGCCCTCCACTCTCATGGGGGCCTCGTGTCCCTTTCGGACTACTTCTTTCTTCCTAAAATTCTCAAATATTCCAAAACTGATAAAAATTGCCATTGGAGTTGTTTTGGAGTCGGTTTACTTACCGTACCACATACCTATTCCTTTTAGGAGTCTGAAACGTTCTGGAAAGTATCCCTTATGTATTCCTCTGGGGTTACGGTTTCAATAATATTAGTTTCAACATTGATAGGATTACCTGAAATATAATGTTTAATTCTTTGACCGTTTACCACCCTCGGACTTGTGCCTTCGAAGTTGTTGATTTTTATGGCACCAGAACGATAGACCTCCTCGATAACGTAGGGACCTTCCCATTTAGAGATAAGTTTTCCTGCAAAAAATCTTAAACGAGAGTTGAATAATAACACATAATCTCCGACGTTAAACTCACGCTTTTGTATCCTTTTATCATGCCAGCGTTTGACTTTTTCTTTGAAAAGCTTGGCATTCTCATAGGCTTGGGTTCTCCATTCGTCAAGTGAGCTAATATCAAACAACCTCTTCTCACCGGCAAGTTTGAAGTCATAGCTGAGCTCTTTAATAGCCCAATATGCTTTATGTTAAAGTTCAAGAGGTAAATGACATGCTTTTCCATAAACCATCTTATATGGAGACATACCCATAGGATTTTTGTATGCAGTTCTATAGGCCCATAACACATCATCAAGTGTTTTGGACCAATTCTTTCTAGACCTATTCACAGTCTTTTGCAAAATTAATTTGAGCTCTCTATTGCTCAACTCTATTTGACCACTAGACTGCGGATGATAAGGAGATGCGATTCTATGATTGACATCATACTTAGCAAGCATCTTACAGAAAGCACCATGAATAAAATGTGAACCACCATCAGTCATAAGATATCTAGGGACTCCAAACCTCGGAAAAATAACTTCTTTAAGCATTTTAATAGAAGTGTTATGATCAGCACTACTAGTTGGAATAGCTTCTACCCACTTAGTAACGTAATCAAGAGCAACTAAAATATGTGTATAACCATTAGAGGCAGGAAAATGTCCCATATAATCAAAGCCCCAAACATCAAATGGTTCAATAACAAGAGAATAATTCATAGGCATTTATTGACGTCTACTAATGTTACCTATTCTTTGACATTCATCACAAGATAAGACAAACTTACGAGCATCTTTGAAGAGAGTAGGCCAATAAAAACCAGATTGTAGTACCTTGTGCGCAGTTCTATCTCCAGCATAGTGCCCTCCGTAGGATTCGAAGTGACACTTGCTAGGATCTGTTTCTGTTCATGCTCAGGCACACAATGTCTAATAACACCATCTACTCCTTCTTTATAAAGGTGTGGGTCATCCCAAAAGTAATGTCTTAAGTCATAAAAGAACTTTTTCTTTTGCTGGTATGTGAAACTAGGAGGTATAAATTTAGCAACAATGTAATTAGCATAATCAGCATACCAAGGAGCAGTATGAAAAGCATTAACGACCGCTAATTGTTCATCGGAAAGCTATCATCAATGGGCAGTGGGTCATCAAGAACATTCTATAACCTAGACAAGTTGTCTGCAACGGGGTTCTCAGCTCCCTTTCTATCAATAATATGTAAGTCAAATTCTTGGAGGAGAACCCATCTAATGAGCCTAGGCTTAGCATCTTTCTTTTCCATAAGATATTTAATAGCAGCATGATTAGTGTGAATAGTAACTTTGGAATCAACAATATAAGGTCTAAACTTATCACAAGCAAACACAACTGCTAAGAACTCTTTTTCAGTAGTAGCATAATTCCTCTGGGCAGTATCAAGAGTCTTACTAGCATACTGGATAACATTCAATTTCTTATCAACTCTTTGCCCTAGAACAACACCTACAGCATAATCACTAGCATCACACATAATTTGAAAAGGTAAATTCCAATCAGGTGGCTGAACAATAGGTGCAGTGATCAAAGCTTTCTTAAGTATCTCAAATGATTCTACACAATCATCATCAAAGACAAAAGGAATATATTTTTGCAATAAATTAGTCAAAGGCCTAGAGATTTTAGAAAAGTCCTTAATGAACCTCCTATAAAAACTGGCATGACCAAGGAAACTTCTTATACCTTTTATGTCCTTGGGACATGGCATCTTTTCAATAGCATCTACTTTGGCTTTGTCGACTTCAATACCTCTCTCGGAAATCTTGTGCCCCAAGACAATGCCTTCATTAACCATAAAGTGACACTTTTCCCAATTCAGGACGAGACTAGTGTCTTCGCATCTCTGCAAAACTCGATCAAGGTTGCTCAAACAATTATCAAAAGAGGATCCATAAACGAAGAAGTCATCCATGAATACCTCACAAATCTTTTCACAAAAATCAGAGAATATAGCCATCATGCATATTTGAAAGGTAGCAGGTGCATTACATAAACCAAAAGGCGTACGTCTATAAGCAAAAGTATCGAAAGGGCAAGTAAAAGTAGTTTATGATTGATCCCCCGCTGACACAGGTATTTGAGAGAAACCAGAATAACCATCTAGAAAGCAAAAATGTGTGTGTTTGGATAGTATTTCTAGCATTTGATCAATAAAAGGTAAAGGGTAATGATCTTTCTTAGTAGCCTTATTTAATTTATAGAAATCAATTACCATCCTATAACCTGTAATAATTCTTTGCGGGATCAATTCATCTTTATCATTAGGAACTATAGTGATACCTCCCTTTTTAGGAACACAATGGACAGGACTTACCCATTCATTATCAGCAACAGGATAAATTATACCTGCCTCAAGGAGCTTTAGTATCTCCTTTCTTACCACTTCTTTCATCTTGGGATTTAGTCGTCGTTGAGGATCTCTAACTGGTTAGCGTCGTCCTCCAATTTAATTTTGTGTTGGCATAACGTGGGACTAACACCCTTAAGATCATCCAGAGTGTATCCAATAGCAGCTCCGTGCTTCTTCAGTGTTTTCAATAATCTTTCTTCTTCCTGCTCTGAAAGGTTAGCACTAATAATAACAGGATATATTTTCTTTTCATCAAGATAAGCATACTTAAGATTATCAGGTAAAGGTTTGAGCTCAAACACGGGATTACCCTTGGGTGGAAGGGGATCCCCAAGAATTTCGACGGGAAGATTATGTTTCAGCATAGGTTCCTATTTAAGGAACACTTCATCTATTTCCCTTCTTTCCTTCATAAACATATCATTTTCATGGTCTAGCAAATATTGTTCTAACGGATTAGTAGGAGGCACAGCAGTGGAAGCAAGACCAATTATCTCATCCTTACTAGGTGGTTCTCTATCACGAGGTTGTCTATGAAACTTAGCAAAATTAAACTCATGAGACATACCATCTAAGCCAATGGTGACAGTATCTTTTTCACAATCAATCTTAGCACTAGCTGTATTCAAGAAGGGTCTACCAAAAATAATGGGACATAATTCATCTTGTGGGGAAGTAAGAACAAGAAAATCAGTAGGGTATTTAACTTTCCCACACAAAACTTCAACAACTCTAACAATCCAACTAGTTTAATGGTATCCCTATTAGCAAGCTTAATAGTAACATCAATGTCTTCTAATTCAACGGGTGCAATGTCGTGCATAATTTCTTTATATAAATCATAAGGTATTGCACTTGCACTAGCACCCATATCACATAAACCATGATAACAATGATCTCCTATTTTAACAAAAATAACAGGCATGCCTACGACAGGTCTATGTATCTTAGTATCTGGTCTAGCAATATTAGCAGTTTCATCACAGAAATAAATAACATGCCCATCTAAATCATCATCCAAGCGATCTTTAACCATAGCAATACTAGGTTCAACATTGATTTGCTCAGGAGGTGTAAAAGTCCTAGTATTACTCTTACGAACAACAGTCGAAGTTTTAGCATGATCCTTTATCCTAACAGGAAATGGAGGTTTCTCAACATAAGTAGTAGGGACAATAGGATCACTATAGGTAATAGTCTTTTCTTCAACTGTAATAGGTGCAACTACTTTCACTTCAACAGGAGGATTATATTTAAACCACTTCTCTTTAGGTAGATCAACATGAGTAGCAAAAGATTCACAGAAAGAAGCTACTATCTCAGAGTCAAGTCCATACTTAGTGCTAAATCCACGAAAAGCATCAGTATCCATAAAAGATTTAACACAATCGAATTTAAGTGTCATACCTGACTCCTTACCATCGTCAGAACCCCAATCTTCAGAGTTGCGTTTAATTCTCTCCAATAAGTCCCATTTGAAATCAATAGTCTTCAACATATAAGAACCAGCACAGGAAGTATCGAGCAGGTTGCGATTATTAAGAGAAAGTCGAGCATAAAAATTTTGAATAATCATTTTCTGGGAGAGCTCATGATTGGGGCATGAATATAACATTGACTTAAGCCTCCCCCAAGGTTGAGCGATGCTTTCTCCTTCGCGAGGCCAGAAATTATATATGTAATTACGATCACGATAAACAAGATGCATAGGGTAGAACTTCAGGTGAAATTCCAACTTCAATCGCTTATAATTCCAAGATCTCGTATCACCACATAGCCTATACCATGTCAATGCATCTCCCTTCAAAGATAAAGGGAAGATCTTCCTTTTGACAACATCATCGGAATACCTGCAAGCTTAAATAATCCACAAACTTCATCCATAAAGATAAGGTGTAAATCGGGATGCAATGTTTTGTCTCCTGTAAATGGATTAGCTAGCAGTTTCTCTATCATACACGAAGGAATCTCAAAGTAAATATTTTCATAAAGTTTAGTAGGTTGAGGAGCAACTCTTTGCTCTTCTGGTCGGGGTGAAGATACCCCGAACAAGCCCCTCAAAGGATTAGTTTCCATAGTGACAAGTAACAGAAAATTTCAGCACACTATATAAATGTTTCCTTACAAAGTTCCACTCACCAAAAGCGCTACACTCCCCGGCAACGGCGCCAGAAAAGAGTCTTGATGACCCACAAGTGTAGGGGATCTATCGTATTCCTTTTGATAAGTAAGAGTGTCGAACCCAACGAGGAGCAGAAGGAAATGATAAGCGGTTTTCTATAAGGTTTTCTCTGCAAGCACTGAAATTGTAAGTGATAGATAGTTTTGCGATAAGATAAATAGTAATGAGTAACAAGTAAATAAAGTAAATAAAGTGCAGCAAGGTGGCCCAATCCTTTATGTAGCAAAGGACAAGCCTGGACAATTTCTAATAATGAGAAAGGAGCTCCCGAGGACATATGGGAATTATCGTAAAGCTAGTTTTCATCACGCTCATATGATTCGCGTTCGATACTTTGATAATTTGATATGTGGGTGGACTGGTGCTTGGGTACTGCCCTTACTTGGACAGGTATCCCACTTATGATTAACCCCTATTGCAAGTGTCCGCAACTACAAAATAAGTATTAAGGTAAACGTAGCCACAACATTAAACATATGGATCCAAATCAGCCCCTAACGAAGCAACGCATAAACTAGGGTTTAAGCTTCTATCACTCTAGCAACCCATCATCTACTTATTACTTCCTTATGCCTTCCTCTAGGCCCAAATAATGGTCAAGTGTCATGTAGTCGACGTTTACATAACACCACTAGAGGAAAAGACAACATACATCTCATCAAAATATCGAACGAATACCAAATTCACATGGCTACTAATAGCAAGACTTCACCCATGTCCTCAGGAACAAACGTAACTACTCACAAAGCATATTCATGTTCATAATCAGAGGGGTAATAATATGCATTAAGGATCTGAACATATGATCTTCCACCAAGTAAACCAATTAGCATCAACTACAAGGAGTAATCAACACTACTAGCAACCCACAGGTACCAATTTGTGGTTTTGATACAAGATTGGATATAAAAGATGAACTAGGGTTTGGCGAGGAGATGGTGCTGGTGAAGATGTTGATGAAGATTGACCCCTTCCCGATGAGAGGATCGTTGGTGAGGACGTTGGTGATGATTTCCCCCTTCCGGAGGGAAGTGTCCCCGGCAGAACAGCGCCGCCAGAGCCCTAGATTGGTTCCGCCTCGTGGCGGCGGAGTTTCGTCCCGTAAGCTTGCCCACGATTTTTTCCAGGGTAAAAGCCTTCATATAGCAGAAGATGGACACCGGAGGGCCACCAGGGGGCCCAGGAGACACGGGGGCGCGCTCCCCACCCTCCTGGACAGGGTGTGGGCCCCTTGGTGTACTTCTTCCGCTCAATAATTCTTATTAATTCAAAAAATAGGTTTCGTGGAGTTTCAGGATTTTTGGAGCAGTGCAGAATAGGTTTCCAATGTTTGCTCCTTTTCCAGCGAGAATTCGAGGTGTCGGCATTCGCCCTCTTCATGGTAAACCTTGTAAAATAAGAGAGAATAGCCATAAGTATTGAGATATAAAGTGTAATAAGAGCCCATAATGTAATAAATATTGATATAAAAGCATGATGCAAAATGGACGTATCAGGGTAAAGTAGTGATCGTCCTCCGAGGTGCTCGCCAGCGAGATTTCTCCTGTCTGGGGGCCCCATAGACTGCCGCTGCCGCCACCATAGTTGGAAGCGTTGGAGCTGCAGCCGCGGCAGGGCCCAGAGCCGGAGGGTGCGAGCCGGAGGTGGAGAGGTGCACAGGGCTGCCATTGTTTGCAACACTAATGTTCAGACAAGTGTGAATAGTCTATGCCTCATGTCACCTGCCATTATTATTTGTACACATATTTTACTAGCCCGTGGCAACACACGGGGGTTCTACTAGTATATTTAATTATGCAAATTTGGCAGCCGTTTGGTGGAAGGCAGTGGCGAAGCTATGTTGAGGCTAGGGGGCTGATGCCCCCCAGCCTTGGACAAAAGTCTAAAGATTTTTTTGAAGGACCTAGGTGAGAGGAAAATTAGCCTTTCGCCCCCGTCCCCAGGCGACGCGGCTGGCCGCCCAGCTGTCCATGGCCTGCAACCACACCATCAATTTCGACCCATTCTAGTGCAAGACGGGCTGGCGGTGGTGATAGGCACGACCCTCTCCACATGTGCCCAGTTACCGTTTATACCCATCCATTTGGTACAACTTATCTCTGTGGAAAGATGGACAAAAGATCTGGACGCACATGGTCACATTATCACTAATGCCGCATTGTTGGTTTAACTATAATACGTAGCAGCTGCTTAGGTGAGCTCATGAAAAGGCTTGCAAATAAATGGATCATCAAAAGGCAAACAGTCTGGCAAGCATGTCTAAATAGATGTTCACTCATCATTAGTCACAAAGACAAATCCACACACTCATTAAGACATACATCCCACAATCTCGACTAAACTGATCTGTTCATCAATCAATTAATTTAAAGCAAATTGGAATGGGGGCTCACTCAGCATCGTCGGTCTCGAAAGAAGTGGAGGGGGTGAAGTAGAGATCGTCCTCCGAGGTGCTCGCCGGCGAGATCTCCCCTGTCTGGGCCCCCACGGACTGCCGCTGCTGCCACCATAGGTGGCAGCGGTGGAGCTGCAGCCGCGACATGGCCTAGAACCTAATGTTCAGACAAATGTGAATAGTCTATGCCTCATGTCACCTGACATTATTCTTTGCACATGGGTTCTACTAGTATATTTAATTATGCAAATTAGCCAGCCGTTTGGTAGAAGGCAGCGGCGAAGCTATGTTGAGGCCAGGGGCCGATGCCCCCAGCCTTGGAGAAAAGTCTGAATTTTTTTTAAAGGACCTAGGTGAGAGGAAAATTAACCTTTCGCCCCCTCCCCCAGATATTTATCATTTACGTTTGGCCCCCAGTAGTTTTTGTGTAGCTCCGACACTGGTGGAAGGCATTTTTTTGCACTAGTTGGAGCACCAAGCCAAATACTTAGCTCTTTGCCTTGTGATTGGTGATGATTGGTGCTTAGTAGCCATGATTTGGCCGGGCTAGATTTAGCGAAGGCTACCGAGGCACTATGATTAATAGCCTTTCATCAAACTAAAGCTAATAATCTTTTTGTAAGTTAATAGAGTCAAAAATTTATAGTAAAGAGTTGATGGTCGGTTCATGTACGGTCAAGACCGATCTGCGGACGGGTATGACATCTGATTTTGGGTCAGCGTTGGAGATGCCGTAAGGACTTGTGAATCAAACAATCAAGGCCAAAAGTTCTTTTCCCCGCTGTTGGGAAACCTTTTCTCCACGGGAAACTCTTGCCTTCACCCGATGGATCGCACGCGAGCGATCCGCCGCCTCCACCATGTGACGCGTGTACACATATCCTTCATGTCTCTCTTTCTGCAACGTCACTAGTGTTGCAAAATTGCCTTCCACAACAACAACCATGTTGCGAAAAAATGAAGACAAAAGAAAAATGACAAATATTTTTGCAACATTGTGTGTGTTGCAATTTGGTTTCTGCAACAACACTGATGTTGCCAAAATAGTGATGATTTTTTTGACAATGTCAACTATGCCAGAAAAGATTTTTGCAACATAAGCTTTGTTGCAAAGTATTTCCGCAACCCTGCCCTTGTTGCAGTAATGAGAACGACGTTGGATGATGGATAGCTGTACAACTGACAAATGCCGAGGCGGCGGATCTTTTAGAAAGATCCATCGGCTGACTCGTAGCGTGGTCCTTTCTCCACCCGCTGCATCCTTCAAAAAAAACCTTGGCAGTTAGTATCCGAGAGACGTTCCTCGTGTCCTCATATTACCAAAGTCATCCGAAATACGGCTAAATAAGGCCGTGAGGGTCGATCAGGGGACCATCTTCCCCGAGTTCTAACATTGGACTGCTGACCAAATGTCACACAAATCAGCCATGGACGACCATCCCCCGGCGGCTTACAAGTTACTGCTAGTACGATCCAGTCTCGTTTCCCATCTTAAAATACCACAGAAATTCCATCCCTTTCGCCATTTGATCTGACATGTTACTCGTGCTTCTACTATTGTGCATGCCTCTGCTGCTTGGCTCCCGCACGCAGCCGCTGGACGCGAGCTGCGCGCCGGCGGCGTGCGGCGACCTGACCATCACATGCCTGTTCTGGCTGCTCGGCCACCACGAACCGAGCTGCGGCTACCCAACCTTCGGTATCACGTGCGACGACCCCACCGGCGCCACGGTGCCCTCCCTCAGCAAGTCCTACCTCCGCCTCCTCGGCATCCGCTACGGCAACTGCTCCGTGGTGGCCTTCCACAGCGGCCTCGTCGCCGGCAGCGATGACCCCTACCGCGCGACGCGGTTCAACGTGTGCAACAGCCTCGCACTCTCGCCGCTGGCCGTCAGCGGCGCCAATTGGGAGCTCTTCTTCTGCAACAACTGCTCGCGTGCGCCGCCGCCGCCCGTAGGGGCACTCTGGTTGCCCAACAACTGCTCCAGCACCACCGACGCCTGGTCCGTGCACATAGGGCGGAGGTACGAGACCCGGCCGGTGGGGCCGGCGGAGTGCAAGTACTCGGTCGTCCCGGTGCTGCCCGGCTCGGAGCTGCGGGCGTGGGACAACTACGTGGGGATCGTCGGGCGCGGGTTCCTGCTGGAGTGGACGGTGCCCGGGGACTGCGCTGGTATGAAGCCGGCGCCAACGCCCTATGTAAACAATTTGGCATCTTTCAGGGTTTGTTTGCTATATTTAAGCCATTTAGTGCATTTCTAGTCATACTGCATATAATTCATTTTTTAACTACAGTTGTATGAAAAAGTTGTCAAAATTGGGTTGAGAAAACATATTTGTGTTCTTGAGTCCCTTTGTAGCCTTGTCCAAGACAAGAAAAGGAATTTCAATCATGAGGGTGCCAAGACTTAACACCAATCATGAGGAGCCACTGATGGAATTGCTTATTGTTTGCATGTAATGAATATAAATTACCTACAATATCTCGACCTATTACCAACATGAGAAGAACACAAGCCATCAAATTAAACTAGCATGGTCGAGTGCACGCGTGGGAGGGGCCCCGAGTGCGGATGACGCCTGGACCATAGGCCCCATTGATGCATGTCTCGGTATTACAAGGCTATGCCTAGTCCTTCGCCCGAGGGGATTACTCACACATCGCAATCGAACCACAAATGAGAGACATTGTAGATAGGCTTATTTGAAGATGGATGATTAACCGTCTTATAATGTCGCTAATCCCAATGGGGTCTTAATTGCAAGTACTGATCTTATGTAGATGGAGATGACAATTGTGGTGGAGAGACCCTTTAGATAGTGCAATATAGAGTTTCGGGGACACCTCATTGCGAACTGTACCTCGGCCCAATAAAAAAGATTCATGTGCGGGCGTCATAAAAGTGGTGGCACCTTGTACTACTGAGACGATACATGTAATATAAAATTTCAATATGTATAATTTTCAGAAATATATATGCATTTTTATACTTAATGTTTTAATATTTATTTTTTGTTTGACGGCCTTTAAAAGTCAAATTAGGATTTGGTGGTGAGTGTAATGTTTAAAACAACCAAGAGAAAACTTCGGAGGTCCATCAAGTTTTGCCTAGAATCACACATTATGTACTTTGCATACGAATGCATGGCTTACTGAAAATACAAGGGAAAAAACTCTAAGGAATTAAATATGTATCTTCAATGTTTCAATTGCAACTAAACAGGGATTATTCAATGAAACTGTTTCTGCCAAAAAAAAATTGAGCTTCTACGTTCCCTCATCTACACATCCTCCTCATTCACGAGAAAGAAATGATTCACGATAATCTAGATTTTCTTAGACCGGATAGTAGAGTTGTGTGTACTTACACTCCAACCCACTCAGGATTAAGAAGAAGGATTGCCGCGGGCCTCTGCATACCCACTCGGGATCAAGTCTTAGGTGTGGACTTCATTGGATGATATGTCTTGTGTGTATTGGAAAAAGCAATTTTCAAGGGAAAAAGATGCAAGGCGGAAGATAGATTGGGCCACAGACTGGACGATGTGTATTTATCCAAGGTCCGATGCACACATTTTTTTAGGCCTGTCCTGTGTCCACCGTTCTCATTTCCGGTCCAAAATCCATGCTGCCATGTGTTTTACTTAGAGGCTATAGCACGCGAAGGTGTTGTTGTCTTTTTTCTCTAGCAGCTTATGGTAGTCGGCTGTTTTGTTTTGATTTTCTCTGTGTTGACTTCGATTTTAATTATGTTCTGGTAGTGTTATTTTTGTGTGTATTGTGATAGGCTGTTATTATAGATGATATTTGTTCTAAGATGAGAGGGGAGTCGTTTGACGTGTGGTAGTGATGCCCTTATGTGTTACGGCATGAGTGTTAGCTGGTGGTTGTTGTGTGAGCCTCTTGAGATGATCTACTCCAGGCTAAAACCGTGGAATTGTTGTTATAATGTTCACATGGTCCAGGAAGCTCTCGCTCACTTAGCTCTCATTTGCTTAGCTTTTATTCACTCGCTCCGGCTAACATTCTTTTATTAAAGAATTGTTAAATCAAAAGATATTCAAGGTTTTAAAAGCCCTTGGATTTTTTAAAAAACATATAATATACTTTAAAAAATGTTTGTAAATTTGAAATAAACTAAGCAAATTTAAAAATGTTCACAAACTTAAAAAATATTCATTAACTTTAAATATATTTATGAATTTAACAACCTTACAGGGCCACTCTTGGCGCACTGGGAGGCTTCAAATCTAAGAGGCTTCTGATGGCATGTCTCTGCTCTCTTTCTGTCCTAGAAATAACTGATTAATGAACACTGAATGTATTTCTCAAAGAAGAACAAAGAAAACTGAAGGTGAGGCAGAATAGAAGTCACAGAATCATTGTAGACCCACGATTATGAAAGCTGAATGTGAGACAGAAGACATTCAGTGTACCGATGTTTCTGTAGAAGAAAGCCTGTCAGTGTATCCATCCCAACTGCAAGCAAAAAAGGGTCAAATTTTGTGTACGCAAAATCTGCACTGCACTCAAAATCAGAACAATTTATTTCTCATTTATTCATCGCCGAATCTGTTGGCGATTAGCCGATTACACAAGTACAGAAAACACTGGGGAAAGAAACACAATACAGAGATGTCTCATCAGACTCGCAAGAACTCGCACACACATCAACCAAATTGGCTCCAACCTGAATGAGCATACGTCCAAACGCATGCACTCAGCCGGAGATCTCGATGGCCTTCACCTCGGGCTTCTTGACCTCGGCCTTGGGCACGGTGACGGTGAGCACGCCGTTCTCCAGCCCGGCCTTGACCTCCTCCACCTTGGCGTCCTCCGGCAGCCGGAAACGCCGCACGAACTTGCCGCTGCTGCGCTCCACGCGGTGCCACTTGTCGTTCTTGTCCTCCTTCTCCCTGCTCCGCTCGCCGCTGACGACGAGCACGTTGCCGTCCTCCACCTCCACCTTGACCTCCTCCTTCTTCACGCCGGGGAGGTCGACCTTGAAGACGTGCGCCTCGGGGGTCTCCTTCCAGTCCACACGGGCGTTGGCGAACGCGGCCGTCTCGCTGCTGCCGCCTGAGATCGCCGGGACGATGGAACGGAAGGTGTCGAAGGGGTCCGCCCAAAGGTCGGCGAAGGGGTTGAACACGTTGCTCCGCCTCACGATCGACATCGTCAGTGTTTGCTTTGGTTTGGCTTGTGCGCTCGGAAAATTCGGTATCGGATCGTAGGTAGGAAAAGGATGTTGTTTGCTGTTGCGTGACACTGGCTTGAGTTGGGATGGACCGATGGAGACCGATGGGACTGAGGCTCAGGTACTTATAGCGTCGCAGGTGCTGCTCTTGAAGCATCTCGAATACTCTGAGCGTTTGGTTACGTTTCGCTTTTCAGCTCGGCTCCACGAGCTTCTCCTTGTTTTTCTTTTCGGCCCATGAAGGTGCTACCGTGTTCTAGAGTACTCTCCTTCTTTGATGTTAGTGGACCTTCTCCATTATTTTTCTCTCTACGGATCCAGCACCCCGGCGACTACTCTGGAATACCGAAAAAGGGTTTCCCCGCTTTGTATACAAAGCAACCAACCAAACCATACATGAATATGTGCTGGGGCGGAAGCAGCACAGTCACGCCCAAAAAAAACGATAGAGAAAGAACAAAAGAAAACAAATGCCGACAATGGCGGATCAACAAAAACGAAGAAGCCTCGCGATCGCAGCGCCCACCGGGATCTTCCACTAGACTCCAAGACTTCGAAGCGGCGGCACCTATCAACACCTCCAAGAAGGATCGCGATGATGATGACGCTGCTGCCAAGGGTTTCCCACGGTACACGACGAGGCGAGAGGAAGGGTAGCCCATGACGCCCTCCCGGAAGGTCAGGTGGCACCCACAGGCGCCACCGCGTCTGTGTCGGCCCCGCCGACAGGGGTTTCCCTCGATCCCAACCCGCACCTTTGGCGCTCCGGATCCAGCCACCAAACCAACCATCACCCTGCGCCAACGCGGTCATGAGGCCCCCACCCCGTCTCACCACGGCACCGCGAAGTGGGGACAGCGCGGCGAAGAATCAGAGCCAGGACTAGGGCATCAGCACCGTCGGCACGCGGGAGGGCCCCACCTCCACCGTCCGCGACGGTAGCCGTCCGGACGCAATAGCAGGAGCACACCAGGCCCATGGGCCCACAGGCCCGGCCGAGCCCTCGTGGGCCCGTAAAGCTCCTGCCTTCGCGCTGCTGCCGGCACGCCAACGGCGCCGACGCCCCATATCCGAGCCGCTCCTCCTCCTCACCGCGCCGCGGACAACGAGGCCACGCCGAGGGGCCGGTCCGCTAGGACCCAGATGGGGCCCGCCGGACACAGATCTGGGCCGGGGGCGCGACATCGGCCACCCAGCACCACCACGCCGCCCCGTCGCCAAGGAGCAGCGCCGCTACCACGACCGCCGCCGGCCACCCCGCCGGATCACCGGACCGTCGCCAAGCTGAGCAACACCGCCGCCGCCCCCTGCCCCGGGCCAGGGGGACGCGCGTGCGGGGAGAGGAGATCCTGCCGCCACCGGCACCCCCCGAGCCGTAGCCGGGGGCGCCCACCGGCGACGGCAGGGGAGAGGATGAGGGGCGACGCCGAGAGCAGGGGCACGGGGCCGCCTCGACCGCCTCCCGGGGAGGCGGCACGAGGGCGGAAGGAGGGGCTGGGGAGGAAGGGCGGGGGGAAGGGGGCGGATCCGGGCCGCGCGCCGGCGAGGGCGGCTAGACCCCGCCGGAGACGGGCAGGGGAAGGAGGCGGCGGCGAGGGTTTCGGTCGCGGGAGCGGTCGCTCGCGGGAGCGGTCTGCTAAATTTCTATCCCACTTTGTTTTTTTGGAATAACAACATAGTTTACCATTGTCTACTCTGGAATATGATGGGGCCTTTTCTAGAAGAAGACATTGAGAACTCGAGATGACTCATGAGCGCACCGAGCATACGATTCGCACCAGAGCTGAGACTAACCGAGAAGAACTGAGACCAAAGCTACGATCCAATTACATGACTTTTTAATGAACCTGATATGAGATAGAGTCAAATCTTTTGTCCAGGTTTAACTTAAGCAATAGTAATATGTCCAGATCGCGGTAATGGCAGACGCACGGAGGGGCCTATTAGGGAATTTACGGAATATCAGACGTGGGCGATCGGGATTGGAGAAGAGGGAGCATACGCCCCACCCCCACTGAAAATCAGGGAGGGAGAGAGATTAGTTCAGAAGAAAATTACGTAAAACCCCGTAACAGGCATGTGAGTCTAGGATTATTGGTCCAGATCGCTGATTAAAAGTGATGTTAGCTAAAAATCTAAAACCAATATTTTCAGTACTGAAATAAAGCGGAATTGTAGCGACTTGGGTCGCACGCTGAAGCAACTTGCACTTTCACTCCGCAAATGTCATCCTGGACGGAGAGTTGCGTTCCTAGCAAAAAAGTTGGTCTCAAAGCAGTTGAATCGTGTAACTATGCCCTTGAATTCTAAATACCGTGTGGTTTTGGTCTTTTGAAGTGGTTTTGATCAAAGTAGTGCTGATGTGTAGGCCTTGCCGCGATCGCGGGGCTCTCACATCGCTTGTTTCTTCTTCAGAAATCTCCACTAGTTCTTTTCTGTAGGATATAAATGCTAGCAAAAATTTTTAATAAATCAAGAAAACTTCAAAAAATAAATAAAAAGCCATATGGTTTTCAACAATTTCTTTATTTTCTCTCTAGTTTATTTATCACTGGTGTTTCTTGAGTTTTTAAATTATGAGTAAGTATTTTTCTTTCTTTTCTAAGAAATTGAAATTTTCCATTGTTTGTGTTTTTCTCCTCTTTTCTCTATTTTTGCACCTTCTTATTCAACTTTCTGATTGTTGGCTTTTTCATGCTCCGATGATATGTTATTGGCAAAAATAGACGATATGAATGAGCCACATACCAAAAACACACCTGCCTCACCATAATTTATGGTGTCTTGAGTTAACAATTTTTTAAAATATATTTAAAGTCAGCCATCGATCCACCTGTCTGACGCCTAATTTGTGTCTTAACAAAGAAAAAATACGCGAAAGACACATTGGAAGGTTTCCTTTTAAAAAACCCGCCCATGTATTAATTAAATTAAAACTTTCATACAATCATTCGTTACATCATTTGCCACACAGGGGGAACATTATTATTAATAATACATCAGACCTATTTATAAAACTTAATTTTGCAATCTCATGTGCCGCCAGATTAGCTTTCCTGCCATGGAGATCTTTAAATTCGCCAGCATCTTAGAGATACTCAAAACTTCCTTCTTAATGTCAACAAGGGATGATTGTCAAAACTGTCTTTTCCAAGAGCAGAAGCAACAAAGGAACAATCTGTTTCTAAAAAGATGGGTTCATAAAGAGTGATACCAATATACAAGCCAGAAAGTGCCGCTGTAAGTTCCCCTTCCTCAATGCTAGAGCAAGCTCCAATATAATCCTAAGAGAAAATGATAACTTCTCCAGAATGGTTTCTGACAACCAGCCCCACACTCGCGGCATTGATTGCCTCCACAAAACTTGCATCCATTAATCTTAAAGAACTCTGTGATGGGAAGTTGCCAACCAGCAGAAATCCTCTCCATATTATTGAAAGCCAGAATGTCATCCCCCACTTCCTTGCCTTTGTTGATCACCTCTACCTGCACTTTTGCATGACAAGGTGAAAAGGAAGACCAATAATTTTGGACAAAATTCACAGAGGATGAGATGGATTCTCTTTCCTGACCAAAAATCAGATCATTTCTCAAGTGCATGGCTCTCCAAAACATGAAAATAGATTGCTCACACGCTGACGAATTTAATTGATCCAATAAAATAAGAAGTGAATCCGGACCTATATTTCTGAAAATCTCTCTGGTCGGTAAATTCAATACCTCTCTCAAAGCCATACAAAGTGCACGATCCTTTGGAAACTCACCAACGCATGAAAATGACATTCATCTTCAACACCACAGATTGTACACATACCTAGGATATATTGATGGTGCTTTATCATGTTAACTTGAACAGCCAAGCAACCCACCATGCAAAGATTCTAATCTACTGAGGGACATTAGGCTTCCAAATAATATTTCAGATTGTCCTTTCCCCATTTAACGCTACACTAGAATTCCCCAGACTAACATTCGAATCCATGAGATTCGGTGCTAGCCTTTGCGCACTCTTCACGAAAACATGCCACTTTTTCATGGTGCCAAGCAATAAGATCTCCCTCGCCTAAATTAAGGTTTAGAGGATTGAGATGCCCTAAGGATCCAAGGACCGAGGCAAACGTCTTGAATGCATTTCCACTGCTCTTATTTCTGTGTCAAAGTCCAGGCTGCCATGCCCTTATTCTCGGACCCAAGGCTATGCTACCAGTGGCATGTCTATGCTCTCTTGTTGTTGTAGAAATGAATAATTAATTAAAATTGGAGTTATTACTCAAAAAAGATTAAAGAAAACTGAAGATGAGATAGAAGTCACACATTCAACATTCAGGGCAAACATGGGAAAACGTCATACCAAGCCGGGTTTCAGGCTGGGCTTGTAAAAGCCTGACCTTGCTTTGTCAAGTCCAAGCCCGACCCAAAGCCCGAAATACATTATATTTACAAGCCCGAGCCTGGCCCGAAATCAAGCCCGAACACTATTTTTTTAGTGTACACACATGCAAGCCCGACCCGAACTACCTTCCGGTTGCAAAACAAGGCCAGAGCCTGGCCTGAATGGCATGTTCGACCCAGCCCGACCCGGTCGTCGGGTCAGGCTGCCCATGTCTAGGTTTAATTCAGGGTATTGGTCACTGTAGACCAACGATTAAAAGAAGTTCATGGTGGGCTAGAAGTCACATTCAGCATATCGAATTGAAGGAAATATGCCCTAGAGGCAATAATAAAGTTATTATTTATTTCCTTGTATCATGATAAATGTTTATTATTCATGCTAGAATTGTATTAACCGGAAACATAATACTTGTGTGAATACATAGACAAACAGAGTGTCACTAGTATGCCTCTACTTGACTAGCTCGTTGATCAAAGATGGTTATGTTTCCTGACCATAGACATGTGTTGTCATTTGATTAACGGGAGAATGATGTGATTGACTTGACCCATTCCGTTAGCCTAGCACTTGATCGTTTAGTATTCTGCTATTGCTTTCTTTATGACTTATACATGTTCCTATGACTATGAGATTATGCAACTCCCGTTTACCGGAGGATTACTTTGTGTGCTACCAAACGTCACAACATAACTGGGTGATTATAAAGGTGTTCTACAGGTGTCTCCGAAGGTACTTGTTGGGTTGCCGTATTTCAAGATTAGGATTTGTCACTCCAATTGTTGGAGAGGTATCTCTGGGCCCTCTCGGTAATGCACATCACTTAAGCCTTGCAAGCATTGCAACTAATGAGTTAGTTGTGAGATGATGTATTACGGAATGAGTAAAGAGACTTGCCGGTATTGAACTAGGTATTGAGAAACCGACGATCGAATCTCAGGCAAGTAACATACCGATGACAAAGGGAACTGTTGGGAAACGTAGTAATTTCAAAAAAATTCCTACGCACACGCAAGATCATGGTGATGGCATAGCAACGAGAGGGGAGAGTGTTCGTCCACGTACCCTCGTAGACCGTAAGCGGAAGCGTTATGACAACGCGGTTGATGTAGTCGTACATCTTCACGATCCGACCGATCCAAGCACCGAACGTACGGCACCTCCGAGTTCAGCACACGTTCAGCTCGATGACGATCCCCGGGCTCCGATCCAGCAAAGCTTCGGGGAAGAGTTCCGTCAGCACGACGGCGTGGTGACGTGATGATGTTCTACCGGCACAGGGCTTCGCCTAAACTCCGCGACGATATGACCGAGGTGGAATATGGTGGAGGGGGGCACCGCACACGGCTAAGGAACGATCCGTAGATCAACTTGTGTGTCTATGGGGTGCCCCCTGCCCCCGTATATAAAGGAGGGAGGGAGGAGGCCAGCCGGCCCTTGTTGGGCACGCCAGGAGGAGGAGTCCTCCTCCTAGTAGGAGTAGGACTCCTCCTTTCCTACTCCTACTAGGAGGGGAAGGAAGGGGGAGAGGAGGGGAAGGAAAGAGGGGGGCGTCGCCCCCCCTCCTAGTCCAATTCGGACCAGAGGGAGAGGGGGCGCGCGGCCCTTCCTGGCCGCCCCTCTCTCTTCCCACCAAGGCCCATGTGGCCCATTAACTCTCCGGGGGGGGGGGGGGGTTCCGGTAACCCTCCGGCACTCCGGTTTTCTCCGAAATCACCCGGAACACTTCTGGTGTCCGAATATAGTCGTCCAATATATCAATCTTTATGTCTCGACCATTTCGAGACTCCTCGTCATGTCCGTGATCACATCCGGGACTCCGAACAAACTTCGGTACATCAAAACTTGTAAACTCATAATAAAACTGTCATCGTAACGTTAAGCGTGCGGACCCTACGGGTTCGAGAACTATGTAGACATGACCTAGAACTATTCTCGGTCAATAACCAATAGCGGAACCTGGATGCCCATATTGATTCCTACATATTCTACGAAGATCTTTATCGGTCAAACCGCATAACAACATACGTTGTTCCCTTTGTCATCGGTATGTTACTTGCCCGAGATTTGATCGTCGGTATCCAATACCTAGTTCAATCTCGTTACCGGCAAGTCTCTTTACTCGTTCTATAACACATCATCTTATAACTAACTCATTAGTTACAATGCTTGCAAGGCTTAGGTGATGAGTATTACCGAGAGGGCCCAGAGATACCTCTCCGACAATCGGAGTGACAAAACCTAATCTCGAATTATGCCAACCCAACATGTACCTTCGGAAACACCTGTAGAGCACCTTTATAATCACCCAGTTATGTTGTGACGTTTGGTAGCACACAAAGTGTTTTTCTGGTAAATGTGAGTTGCACAATCTCATAGTTGTAGGAACTTTGTACAAGTCATGACGAAAGCAATAGCAACATACTAAACGATCAAGTGCTAGGCTAACGGAATGGGTCATGTCAATCACATCATTCTCCTAATGATGTGATCCCATTAATCAAATGACAACAGATGTCTATGGTTAGGAAACATAACCATCTTTGATTAATTAGCTAGTCAAGTAGAGGCATACTAGTGACTTTATATTTGTCTATGTATTCACACATGTATCATGTTTCCGGTTAATACAATTCTAGCATGAATAATAAACATTTATCATGATATAAGGAAATAATTAATAACTTTATTATTGCCTCTAGGGCATATTTCCTTCAGTCTCCCACTTGCACTAGAGTCAATAATCTAGATTACATAGTAATGATTCTAACACCCATGGAGTCTTGGTGCTGATCATGTTTTGCTCATGAGAGAGGCTTAGTCAACGGGTCTGCAACATTCAGATCCGTATGTATCTTGCAAATCTCTATGTCTCCCACTTGGACTTGATCCCGAATGGAATTGAAGCGTCTCTTGATGTGCTTGGTCCTCTTGTGAAATCTGGATTCCTTTGCCAAGGCAATTGCACCAGTATTGTCACAGAAGATCTTCATTGGTCCCTTTGCCAACGCGGTTGATGTAGTCGTACATCTTCACGATCCGACCGATCCAAGCACCGAACGTACGGCACCTCCGAGTTCAGCACACGTTCAGCTCGATGACGATCCCCGGGCTCCGATCCAGCAAAGCTTCGGGGAAGAGTTCCGTCAGCACGACGGCGTGGTGACGATGATGATGTTCTACCGGTGCAGGGCTTTGTCTAAACTCCGCGACGATATGACCGAGGTGGAATATGGTGGAGGGGGGCACCGCACACGGCTAAGGAACGATCCGTAGATCAACTTGTGTGTCTATGGGGTGCCCCCTGCCCCCGTATATAAAGGAGGGAGGGGGGAGGCCAGCCGGCCCTCGTTGGGCGCGCCAGGAGGAGGAGTCCTCCTCCTAGTAGGAGTAGGACTCCTCCTTTCCTACTCCTACTAGGAGGGGAAGGAAGGGGGAGAGGAGGGGAAGGAAAGAGGGGGGCGCCGCCCCCCCTCCTAGTCCAATTCGGACCAGAGGGAGAGGGGGCGCGCGGCCCTTCCTGGCCGCCCCTCTCTCTTCCCACCAAGGCCCATGTGGACATGAGCAGGAGCCACAGTGAGATCAACTTGGCAAACATGGCTCTCAACAGGATTCAGAACCATCAAGTTGTTCAGCTGGTTGATCCGGAGCTCGGCTACAATACCGACCCCGAAACGAAGAGGACGATCGATCGCGTCGCGGAGGTGGCCTTCCAGTGCTTGCAACTGGAGAGGGATCTAAGGCCGTCCATCAAGGAGGTGGTGGAGATCCTGACTTGCGTCAGGGACGGAGACGGTGGGGATAATAGCATGAATAAGAAGGCATCTCAGAAAGAAGACGTGTGCTTGCTCAAGGATGGCCTGCAGTTCTCGCCCAACACTGTTATACATAGATTCCATAGCCAATCAACTAACCACTCGGTAGCATCGAATGCTAGCAGATTATCTAACATCAAATGCTAAAAAGAATGCCACATATGACCTTTTCGGCACTCTTTGACACTAACAAAACAAAAAATAATATTAAAGCTCGGCAAAATGGGGTATTCACCGTGCTGCAATGTTTTGACTGCCGAGGTTGCATACGACCTTGGATGGAAATTAGTGGTTAGCCAGGCAGTTAGGATACAAAAATCAAAGTTGTATAACTTTTTTCCTCGATCACTTAGGGTTAGCTAGGCAAACAGGAGGCTAGCGGGTCCCTTTGTGTGCCGTCGGTGCCGCCACTAGTTTCATCTCCCTTTGTCGGCTTCTTCGATGGTGGGAGGGAGGGGGAACCTCGGATTTGTGCGTCGGGTGTGTTCTCAGTAGAGTTAGGATTGAGGGAGTCATTGTTCAGGTCATCACGGTGGCGTCCCATCTGAATAAGTTTCCCTAGGCTCCATTCATGGTTGGGCAGGGCTCTTACCTTCTTGTAGGAGCCAGCGGGGTGGAGGATCCCCGAATCTCGTTGAGGCCGTGGGCTATGGTGTCTGGAGGTTGACTGGTACTGGCTGGGTTGGTCCTCGGATAAGTGGTGGTTGTGTGAAGGTTTTTCTTCCTCATCATCGATATGAGTTTTTTTTGTTAATTAATCCTCCTTTGTGCTGTTGTTGGAAGGATGTCCTTCTTTGCCTGGGTGGTTGGTTCAGCCACTGCGCATGAACCGAATCCTAGTTCTCTTCCATCTGGAAGGGGCACATATAGTGATACCCAAAGCCACATATGGCGAAGGCTGGTGCGGGCGTGTTTAATGCACATGTGTGTCCTTGTCCTTTCGTTGCCGGAGTGAAGAAAAGGGGGAGCACCGTGGCGGCGATTATGCTGTAGTTGAAGATGATGACCTGCTTGGGTCTAGTTGCAGATTATTGTGTTGTAGGGGTCTTCTTGCAAGGTTCAGGGATGATGACACATAGCTCTGGAGAGATCTCTGTGTTTTATTGGTTATTTTAGGGTGATCTTTGTTATTCTGTTTCATTGTGCGTGTGTTAGGGTGTGCTTGCACGGATTAAAGACTTTGTATTATTTCGTAATTTGAATATAAGCATACTTTCTCAAAAAAATTGTTCATCTTGACCAGAATGATAATTTTCATGTTGAGCAGTTCTTCATTTTAGGCCACCTAAATTATAGTTTTTGCCGTGCCAAAATATGGTGTCAACACATGCCCCTGCAAGCGTAAACAAAGTCCAAAAAGCATGCAATTTGTCATGGTGCCCTCATATGACACCTACAGATTGTGGTAAAAATTTAAAAAAGTTCCGTGAAAGTTGTCACGTACACTTCTACAAACCGAACCATATCTGGAAAACAATCATGATTTTGAGAGGGAATGTGTCAAGTTTAAAGGTGATGTGGCCGCTGCTTCATCTGTTGTCCTTGAAAAAAATCTGCACTAAATATGCACCATTACATGGCCAATGTAAAAATTTGGCATCTTTCAGGGTTTGTTTGCTATATTTAAGCCATTTAGTGCATTTCTAGTCATTTACTGCATATAATTCATTTTTTTACTACAATTGTATGAAAAATTTGTCGAAATTGGGTTGAGAAAACATATTTGTGTTCTTGAGTCCATGTGTAGCCTTGTCCAAGAAAAGAAGGAATTTCAATCATGAGGGTACCAAGAATTAACACCAATCATGAGGAGCCACAGATGCAATTGCTTATTGTTTGCAATTAATGAATATGAATTACCTACAATATCTTGACCTATTACCAACATGAGAAGAACACAAGCCATCAAATTAAACTAGCATGGCCGAGTGCACGTGTGGGAGGGCCCCCGAGTGCGAATGACGCCTGGACCATAAGCCCCATAGATGTGTGTCTCGGTGTGACAAGGCTATGCCTAGTCCTTAGCCCGAGAGGATTACTCACACATCGCAATCGAATCACAAATGAGAGACATTGTAGATAGGTTTATTTGAAGATGGATGGCATTATTATTTGTACACATATTTTGCTAGCCCGAGGTGCAGAATTACTGGCAGTCCGGGATGCAATCCTATTAGCAAGAGAAAAAGGATGGCCAAACATTCTGATAGAAACTGATTATTAGGTACTTAAGGATGAGTGGAAGAATGAAGAATTTTCATCTATTGGAGGCCATGTGTTGAGAGAGATCAAGTCTCTTCTCAACTTTCAGGGTTTTGATATTGTGCACACTCGAAGGGATGCTAATGCGGTTGCACATAGATGTGCGAAGGAGGGTATTAATAGTAGCTTGAGTGTAATGTCACTAGATGTTATCCCTGACTTTTTGATTGCCTTATTGCAATCGGATGTAAACCGTCTTATGATTAAATAAAATGCCTAGTGTGGGCGGTTCTAAAAAAAGACATTAATAATTTTCATTTTCCAGCGATCGTACGAGAGGCGACGCGGTTGGCCGCCCAGCTGTCCATGGCCTGCAACCACACCGTCTATTTTGACCCATTCTAGTGCAAGACGGGGCTGGCGGTGGTGATAGGCACGGCCCTCTCCACATGTGCCCAGTTACCGTTTATACCCATCCATTTGGTACAACACATCTCTGTGGAAAGATGGACAAAAGATATGGACGCACATGGTCACATTATCACTAATGCCGCATGTTGGTTTAACTATAATACATAGCAGCTGATTAGGTGAGCTCATGAAAAGGCTTGCAAATAAATGGATCATCAAAAGACAAACAGTCTGTCAACCATGTCTAAATAGATGTTCACTCATCATCAGTCACGAAGACAAATCCACACAATCATTAAGACATACATCCCACAATCTCAACTAAACTGATCATGCATCAATCAATTTATTTAAAGCAAATCATAACGGGGGCTCACTCGGCATCGTCGGTCTCGAAAGAAGTGGAGGGGTGTGATGACCCACAAGTGTAGGTGATCTATCGTAGTCCTTTCAATAAGTAAGAGTGTCGAACCCAACGAGGAGCAGAAGAAAATGATAAGCGGTTTTCAGTAAGGTTTTCTCTGCAAGCACTGAAATTGTAAGTGATAGATAGTTTTGTGATAAGATAAATAGTAACGAGTAACAAGTAAATAAAGTAAATAAAGTGCAGCAAGGTGGCCCAATCCTTTATGTAGCAAAGGATAAGCCTGGACAATTTCTAATAATGAGAAAGGAGCTCCCAAGGACACATGGGAATTATCGTCAAGCTAGTTTTCATCACGCTCATATGATTCGCGTTCGGTACATTGATAATTTGATATGTGGGTGGACCGGTGCTTGGGTACTGCCCTTACTTGGACAAGTATCCCACTTATGATTAACACCTATTGCAAGCGTTCGCAACTACAAAAGAAGTATAAAGGTAAACCTAACCACAACATTAAACACATGGATCCAAATCAGTCCCTAACGAAGCAACGCATAAACTATGATTTAAACTTCTGTCACTCTAGCAACCCATCATCTACTTATTACTTCCCTATGCCTTCCTCTAGGCCCAAATAATGGTGAAGTGTCATGTAGTCGACGTTCACATAACACCACTAGAGGAAAAGACAACATACATCTCATCAAAATATCGAACGAATACCAAATTGACATGACTACTAATAGCAAGACTTCACCCATGTCCTCAGGAACAAACGTAACTACTCACAAAGCATATTCATGTTCGTAATCAGAGGGGTAATAATATGCGTTAAGGATCTGTAACATATGATCTTCCACCAAGTAAACCAATTAGCATCAACTACAAGGAGTAATCAACACTACTAGCAACCCACAGGTACCAATTTGTGGTTTTGATACAAGATTGGATACAAGAGATGAACTAGGGTTTGGAGAGGAGATGGTGCTGGTGAAGATATTGATGAAGATTGACCCCTTCCCGATGAGAGGATCGTTGGTGATGACGTTGGTGATGATTTCCCCCTTCTGGAGGGAAGTGTCCCCGGCAGAATAGCTCCGCCAGAGCCTTAGATTGGTTCCGCCAAGGTTTCGCCTCGTGGCGGCGGAGTTTCATCCCGTAAGCTTGCCCACGATTTTTTCCAGGGTAAAAGCCCTCATATAGCAGAAGATGGACACCGGAGGGCCACCAGGGGGCCCAGGAGACAAGGGGCGCGCCCAGTAGGGGAGGGCACCCTCCTGGACAGGGTGTGGGCCCCCTGGTGTACTTCTTTCGCTCAATAATTCTTATTAATTCCAAAAGTAGGTTTCGTGGAGTTTCAGGATTTTTGGAGCAGTGCAGAATAGGTTTCCAATATTTGCTCCTTTTCCATCCAAAATTCCAGCTGCCGGCATTCCCCCTCTTCATGGTAAACCTTGTAAAATAAGAGAGAATAGCCATAAGTATTGAGATATAAAGTGTAATAACAGCCATTATGCAATAAATATTGATATAAAAGCATGATGCAAAATGGACGTATCAACTCCCCCAAGCTTAGACCTCGCCTGTCCTCAAGCGGAAGCCGATATCAAAAAATATGCCGACATGCTTAGAGGTAGAGGTGTCGATAAAAATAAAATACGGACATGAGGGCATCATGATCAGTCTTATAACAACAACATATATAGATTTTATCATATGATTTCTTATGCTCAAGTAACAATCAATTCACAATGTCAAGTATGGTTCAAAAACATCATCGAGAACTAACAAACTATAATCTCAGTCATTGAAGCAATCGCAATTTATCATAACATCACAAAGAGTCAGCAATAGAGATTTTCAGCAAGTTCACATACTCAACTATCTTGTAGTCTTGTACAATTGCTAACACTCACGCAATACTTGTGGTTATGGAGTTTCAGCCGGACACTAATAAAGATATGGGCTTATTGTGTTGCCTCCCAACGTATTCACCTTTAGGTGATGACAACAATAATAGCCCATGCTAACTTACATCCAATTGGATATATATATCATGATCTTTCAAACACGAAGAGCTTGCGAAAGGATAAAATGAAAAAGTGAAAAGGTGAGGATCACCTTGACTCAAGCATAAAGTAAAAACATAAAGTAAAAGATATGCCCTTCGCAGAGGGAAGCAGAGGTTGCCATGCGCGTTTAGGGTTGGATGCACAAAATCTTAATGCAAAAGAACGTCAATTTGTATTGCCCCTTGTATGTGGACCTTTATTATGCAGTCCGTCGCTTTTATTACTTCCACAACAAGATCGTACAAAGCTTATTTTCTCTGCACTAATAAGTCATACATATTTAGAGAGCAATTTTTATTGTTTGCACCGATGACAACTTACTTGAAGGATCTTACTCAATCCATAGGTAGGTATGGTGGACTCCCATGGAAAAACTGGGTTTAAGGATATTTGGAAGCACAAGTAGTATCTCTACTTGGTGCAAGGAATTTGGCTAGCATGAGGGAGAAAGGCAAGCTCAACATATTCGGAAGGTCAATAACAATATACTTTAACTGAGATGTGTGAAAACATAAACCATTACGTTGTCTTCCTTGTCCAACATCAACTCTTTTAGCATGTCATACTTAATGAGTGCTCCCAATCATAAAAGGTGGCCAAAATAATATATTTATATGTAAACCTCTCTTTCCTTATCACTTCCTATTAATTGCAACGATGACCAAAACTACGTTTATCAACTCTCAACAATTTTTATGCCTCATACTTTCTATATGTGAAGTCATCACTAACCATAAGATCAATATGAACTCTTTAATTCTTTCTACTTTCTCAAGATCATAGCAACATATCAAAGCCCTTGACTCAACACTAATCTTTATTATAGATAGCTCACGGACTCAATTACAAAATGAGATCACTAAGCAAAACTCAAAACTACTTGATATCAAAAATTCAATCTACTAGATAAAGATACTACTAAAAGGATCGAACTAAATAAAACAATAAAGGTAGGAGTGTGATGGTGATACGATACCGGGGCACCTCCCCCAAGCTTGGCAGTTGCCAACGGGAGTGCCCATACCTATTTAATTATTTCTCCTTCTTCACGGTTGGTGTTATCATCTTCTTGGAGATGATGCCCTTCAGGATACGGTTCTCCTCCTCAAGCTTATTGAATTGTTGTTTGAGGTTCATGATTTCTTTACGGAGCTTGCCCGTAACGGCCAAAGCTCCCTTTGCCCAAGGATGCTGCATAGCTTCTGGAGAACAAGTGAAGCTCTTTTTCATATTTTCATAAGAAAGAAATCTAAAGTTGGAAAGGATGACCGAAGTTGGGATAGCCAAGCTAGGTAGTTCCCCCATCATGAATTCTGCTTGGAGACGAGAGGTAACTTCTTGATCTTCCTCCATGGCATCTATCCTTTTCAAATCAGCCTCCATCCCATCCTTTGTTGATGGTCCAAAGTGATAAGCATCGCTTTTTGCCCATGGACCTGGTGTTGGGTGAGACACTCGACTCTCCCCAACTGACTTCTGAGAAGACATCTTGCTTTAGATCTGCAACAGGAACAACTCGAAACGAAAACAGAGGATATCTGCGTGATACGGTGGTCAAAACCTTCGGGAGTATATATAATGAATTTTTACCGACCAAAATACGTAACGTGCAATAAAACGGAGTCCGGGAGGCACACGAGGTGCCCACGAGATAGGGGGCGCGCCCAGTAAGGGTAGGCGCGCCCTCCACTCTCATGGGGGCCTCGTGTCCCTTTCGGACTACTTCTTTCTTCCTAAAATTCTCAAATATTCCAAAACTGATAAAAATTGCCATTGGAGTTGTTTTGGAGTCGGTTTACTTACCGTACCACATACCTATTCCTTTTAGGAGTCTGAAACGTTCTGGAAAGTATCCCTTATGTATTCCTCTGGGGTTACGGTTTCAATAATATTAGTTTCAACATTGATAGGATTACCTGAAATATAATGTTTAATTCTTTGACCGTTTACCACCCTCAGACTTGTGCCTTCGAAGTTGTTGATTTTTATGGCACCAGAACGATAGACCTCCTCGATAACGTAGGGACCTTCCCATTTAGAGATAAGTTTTCCTGCAAAAAATCTTAAACGAGAGTTGAATAATAACACATAATCTCCGACGTTAAACTCACGCTTTTGTATCCTTTTATCATGCCAGCGTTTGACTTTTTCTTTGAAAAGCTTGGCATTCTCATAGGCTTGGGTTCTCCATTCGTCAAGTGAGCTAATATCAAACAACCTCTTCTCACCGGCAAGTTTGAAGTCATAGCTGAGCTCTTTAATAGCCCAATATGCTTTATGTTAAAGTTCAAGAGGTAAATGACATGCTTTTCCATAAACCATCTTATATGGAGACATACCCATAGGATTTTTGTATGCAGTTCTATAGGCCCATAACACATCATCAAGTGTTTTGGACCAATTCTTTCTAGACCTATTCACAGTCTTTTGCAAAATTAATTTGAGCTCTCTATTGCTCAACTCTATTTGACCACTAGACTGCGGATGATAAGGAGATGCGATTCTATGATTGACATCATACTTAGCAAGCATCTTACAGAAAGCACCATGAATAAAATGTGAACCACCATCAGTCATAAGATATCTAGGGACTCCAAACCTCGGAAAAATAACTTCTTTAAGCATTTTAATAGAAGTGTTATGATCAGCACTACTAGTTGGAATAGCTTCTACCCACTTAGTAACGTAATCAAGAGCAACTAAAATATGTGTATAACCATTAGAGGCAGGAAAATGTCCCATATAATCAAAGCCCCAAACATCAAATGGTTCAATAACAAGAGAATAATTCATAGGCATTTATTGACGTCTACTAATGTTACCTATTCTTTGACATTCATCACAAGATAAGACAAACTTACGAGCATCTTTGAAGAGAGTAGGCCAATAAAAACCAGATTGTAGTACCTTGTGCGCAGTTCTATCTCCAGAATAGTGCCCTCCGTAGGATTCAAAGTGACACTTGCTAGGATCTGTTTCTGTTCATGCTCAGGCACACAATGTCTAATAACACCATCTACTCCTTTATAAAGGTGTGGGTCATCCCAAAAGTAATGTCTTAAGTCATAAAAGAACTTTTTCTTTTGCTGGTATGTGAAACTAGGAGGTATAAATTTAGCAACAATGTAATTAGCATAATCAGCATACCAAGGAGCAGTATGAAAAGCATTAACGACCGCTAATTGTTCATCGGAAAGCTATCATCAATAGGCAGTGGGTCATCAAGAACATTCTATAACCTAGACAAGTTGTCTGCAACGGGGTTCTCAGCTCCCTTTCTATCAATAATATGTAAGTCAAATTCTTGGAGCAGGAGAACCCATCTAATGAGCCTAGGCTTAGCATCTTTCTTTTCCATAAGATATTTAATAGCAGCATGATTAGTGTGAATAGTAACTTTGGAATCAACAATATAAGGTCTAAACTTATCACAAGCAAACACAACTGCTAAGAACTCTTTTTCAGTAGTAGCATAATTCCTCTGGGCAGTATCAAGAGTCTTACTAGCATACTGGATAACATTCAATTTCTTATCAACTCTTTGCCCTAGAACAACACCTACAGCATAATCACTAGCATCACACATAATTTGAAAAGGTAAATTCCAATCAGGTGGCTGAACAATAGGTGCAGTGATCAAAGCTTTCTTAAGTATCTCAAATGCTTCTACACAATCATCATCAAAGACAAAAGGAATATATTTTTGCAATAAATTAGTCAAAGGCCTAGAGATTTTAGAAAAGTCCTTAATGAACCTCCTATAAAAACTGGCATGACCAAGGAAACTTCTTATACCTTTTATGTCCTTGGGACATGGCATCTTTTCAATAGCATCTACTTTGGCTTTGTCGACTTCAATACCTCTCTCGGAAATCTTGTGCCCCAAGACAATGCCTTCATTAACCATAAAGTGACACTTTTCCCAATTCAGGACGAGACTAGTGTCTTCGCATCTCTGCAAAACTCGATCAAGGTTGCTCAAACAATTATCAAAAGAGGATCCATAAACGAAGAAGTCATCCATGAATACCTCACAAATCTTTTCACAAAAATCAGAGAATATAGCCATCATGCATATTTGAAAGGTAGCAGGTGCATTACATAAACCAAAAGGCATACGTCTATAAGCAAAAGTATCGAAAGGGCAAGTAAAAGTAGTTTATGATTGATCCCCCGCTGACACAGGTATTTGAGAGAAACCAGAATAACCATCTAGAAAGCAAAAATGTGTGTGTTTGGATAGTATTTCTAGCATTTGATCAATAAAAGGTAAAGGGTAATGATCTTTCTTAGTAGCCTTATTTAATTTACAGAAATCAATTACCATCCTATAACCTGTAATAATTCTTTGCGGGATCAATTCATCTTTATCATTAGGAACTATAGTGATACCTCCCTTTTTAGGAACACAATGGACAGGACTTACCCATTCATTATCAGCAACAGGATAAATTATACCTGCCTCAAGGAGCTTTAGTATCTCCTTTCTTACCACTTCTTTCATCTTGGGATTTAGTCGTTGTTGAGGATCTCTAACTGGTTAGCGTCGTCCTCCAATTTAATTTTGTGTTGGCATAACGTGGGACTAACACCCTTAAGATCATCCAGAGTGTATCCAATAGCAGCTCCGTGCTTCTTCAGTGTTTTCAATAATCTTTCTTCTTCCTGCTCTGAAAGGTTAGCACTAATAATAACAGGATATATTTTCTTTTCATCAAGATAAGCATACTTAAGATTATCAGGTAAAGGTTTGAGCTCAAACACGGGATTACCCTTGGGTGGAAGGGGATCCCCAAGAATTTCGACGAGAAGATTATGTTTCAGCATAGGTTCCTATTTAAGGAACACTTCATCTATTTCCCTTCTTTCCTTCATAAACATATCATTTTCATGGTCTAGCAAATATTGTTCTAACGGATCAGTAGGAGGCACAGCAGTGGAAGCAAGACCAATTATCTCATCCTTACTAGGTGGTTCTCTATCACGAGGTTGTCTATGAAACTTAGCAAAATTAAACTCATGAGACATACCATCTAAGCCAATGGTGACAGTATCTTTTTCACAATCAATCTTAGCACTAGCTGTATTCAAGAAGGGTCTACCAAAAATAATGGGACATAATTCATCTTGTGGGGAAGTAAGAACAAGAAAATCAGCAGGGTATTTAACTTTCCCACACAAAACTTCAACAACTCTAACAATCCAACTAGTTTAATGGTATCCCTATTAGCAAGCTTAATAGTAACATCAATGTCTTCTAATTCAACGGGTGCAATGTCGTGCATAATTTCTTTATATAAATCACAAGGTATTGCACTTGCACTAGCACCCATATCACATAAACCATGATAACAATGATCTCCTATTTTAACAAAAATAACAGGCATGCCTACGACAGGTCTATGTATCTTAGTATCTGGTCTAGCAATATTAGCAGTTTCATCACAGAAATAAATAACATGCCCATCTAAATCATCATCCAAGCGATCTTTAACCATAGCAATACTAGGTTCAACATTGATTTGCTCAGGAGGTGTAAAAGTCCTAGTATTACTCTTACGAACAACAGTCGAAGTTTTAGCATGATCCTTTATCCTAACAGGAAATGGAGGTTTCTCAACATAAGTAGTAGGGACAATAGGATCACTATAGGTAATAGTCTTTTCTTCAACTGTAATAGGTGCAACTACTTTCACTTCAACAGGAGGATTATATTTAAACCACTTCTCTTTAGGTTGATCAACGTGAGTAGAAAAAGATTCACAGAAAGAAGCTACTATCTCAGAGTCAAGTCCATACTTAGTGCTAAATCCACGAAAAGCATCAGTATCCATAAAACATTTAACACAATCGAATTTAAGTGTCATACCTGACTCCTTACCATCGTCAGAACCCCAATCTTCAGAGTTGCGTTTAATTCTCTCCAATAAATCCCATTTGAAATCAATAGTCTTCAACATATAAGAACCAGCACAGGAAGTATCGAGCAGGTTGCGATTATTAAGAGAAAGTCGAGCATAAAAATTTTGAATAATCATTTTCTAGGAGAGCTCATGATTGGGGCATGAATATAACATTAACTTAAGCCTCCCCCAAGCTTGAGCGATGCTTTCTCCTTCGCGAGGCCAGAAATTATATATGTAATTACGATCACGATAAACAAGATGCATAGGGTAGAACTTCAGGTGAAATTCCAACTTCAATCGCTTATAATTCCAAGATCTCGTATCACCACATAGCCTATACCATGTCAATGCATCTCCCTTCAAAGATAAAGGGAAGATCTTCCTTTTGACAACATCATCGGAATACCTGCAAGCTTAAATAATCCACAAACTTCATCCATAAAGATAAGGTGTAAATCGGGATGCAATGTTTTGTCTCCTGTAAATGGATTAGCTAGCAGTTTCTCTATCATACACGAAGGAATCTCAAAGTAAATATTTTCATAAAGTTTAGTAGGTTGAGGAGCAACTCTTTGCTCTTCTGGTCGGGGTGAAGATACCCCGAACAAGCCCCTCAAAGGATTAGTTTCCATAGTGACAAGTAACAAAAAATTTCAGCACACTATATAAATGTTTCCTTACAAAGTTCCACTCACCAAAAGCGCTACACTCCCCCGCAACGGCGCAAGAAAAGAGTCTTGATGACCCACAAGTGTAGGGGATCTATCGTATTCCTTTTGATAAGTAAGAGTGTCGAACCCAACGAGGAGCAGAAGGAAATGATAAGCGGTTTTCTATAAGGTTTTCTCTGCAAGCACTGAAATTGTAAGTGATAGATAGTTTTGCGATAAGATAAATAGTAATGAGTAACAAGTAAATAAAGTGCAGCAAGGTGGCCCAATCCTTTATGTAGCAAAGGACAAGCCTGGACAATTTCTAATAATGAGAAAGGAGCTCCCGACGACATATGGGAATTATCGTAAAGCTAGTTTTCATCACGCTCATATGATTCGCGTTCGATACTTTGATAATTTGATATGTGGGTGGACTGGTGCTTGGGTACTGCCCTTACTTGGACAAGTATCCCACTTATGATTAACCCCTATTGCAAGTGTCTGCAACTACAAATTAAGTATTAAGGTAAACGTAGCCACAACATTAAACATATGGATCCAAATCAGCCCCTAACGAAGCAACGCATAAACTAGGGTTTAAGCTTCTATCACTCTAGCAACCCATCATCTACTTATTACTTCCTTATGCCTTCCTCTAGGCCCAAATAATGGTGAAGTGTCATGTAGTCGACGTTTACATAACACCACTAGAGGAAAAGACAACATACATCTCATCAAAATATCGAACGAATACCAAATTCACATGGCTACTAATAGCAAGACTTCACCCATGTCCTCAGGAACAAACGTAACTACTCACAAAGCATATTCATGTTCATAATCAGAGGGGTAATAATATGCATTAAGGATCTGAACATATGATCTTCCACCAAGTAAACCAATTAGCATCAACTACAAGGAGTAATCAACACTACTAGCAACCCACAGGTACCAATTTGTGGTTTTGATACAAGATTGGATATAAAAGATGAACTAGGGTTTGGAGAGGAGATGGTGCTGGTGAAGATGTTGATGAAGATTGACCCCTTCCCGATGAGAGGATCGTTGGTGATGACGTTGGTGATGATTTCCCCCTTCCGGAGGGAAGTGTCCCCGGCAGAACAGCGCCGCCAGAGCCCTAGATTGGTTCCGCCTCGTGGCGGCGGAGTTTCGTCCCGTAAGCTTGCCCACGATTTTTTCCAGGGTAAAAGCCTTCATATAGCAGAAGATGGACACCGGAGGGCCACCAGGGGGCCCAGGAGACACGGGGGCGCGCTCCCCACCCTCCTGGACAGGGTGTGGGCCCCTTGGTGTACTTCTTCCGCTCAATAATTCTTATTAATTCAAAAAATAGGTTTCGTGGAGTTTCAGGATTTTTGGAGCAGTGCAGAATAGGTTTCCAATGTTTGCTCCTTTTCCAGCGAGAATTCTAGGTGTCGGCATTCCCCCTCTTCATGGTAAACCTTGTAAAATAAGAGAGAATAGCCATAAGTATTGAGATATAAAGTGTAATAAGAGCCCATAATGTAATAAATATTGATATAAAAGCATGATGCAAAATGGACGTATCAGGGTAAAGTAGTGATCGTCCTCCGAGGTGCTCGCCAGCGAGATTTCTCCTGTCTGGGGGCCCCATAGACATCCGCTGCCGCCACCATAGTTGGAAGCGTTGGAGCTGCAGCCGCGGCAGGGCCCAGAGCCGGAGGGTGCGAGCCGGAGGTGGAGAGGTGCACAGGGCTGCCATTGTTTGCAACACTAATGTTCAGACAAGTGTGAATAGTCTATGCCTCATGTCACCTGCCATTATTATTTGTACACATATTTTACTAGCCCGTGGCAACACACGAGCGTTCTACTAGTATATTTAATTATGCAAATTTGGCAGCCGTTTGGTGGAAGGCAGTGGCGAAGCTATGTTGAGGCCAGGGGGCTGATGCCCCCCAGCCTTGGACAAAAGTCTAAAGATTTTTTTTGAAGGACCTAGGTGAGAGGAAAATTAGCCTTTCGCCCCCCGTCCCCAGGCGACGCGGCTGGCCGCCCAGCTGTCCATGGCCTGCAACCACACCATCAATTTCGACCCATTCTAGTGCAAGACGGGCTGGCGGTGGTGATAGGCACGACCCTCTCCACATGTGCCCAGTTACCGTTTATACCCATCCATTTGGTACAACTTATCTCTGTGGAAAGATGGACAAAAGATCTGGACGCACATGGTCACATTATCACTAATGCCGCATTGTTGGTTTAACTATAATACGTAGCAGCTGATTAGGTGAGCTCATGAAAAGGCTTGCAAATAAATGGATCATCAAAAGGCAAACAGTCTGGCAAGCATGTCTAAATAGATGTTCACTCATCATTAGTCACAAAGACAAATCCACACACTCATTAAGACATACATCCCACAATCTCGACTAAACTGATCTGTTCATCAATCAATTAATTTAAAGCAAATTGGAATGGGGGCTCACTCAGCATCGTCGGTCTCGAAAGAAGTGGAGGGGGTGAAGTAGAGATCGTCCTCCGAGGTGCTCGCCGGCGAGATCTCCCCTGTCTGGGCCCCCACGGACTGCCGCTGCTGCCACCATAGGTGGCAGCGGTGGAGCTGCAGCCGCGACATGGCCTAGAACCTAATGTTCAGACAAATGTGAATAGTCTATGCCTCATGTCACCTGACATTATTCTTTGCACATGGGTTCTACTAGTATATTTAATTATGCAAATTAGCCAGCCGTTTGGTAGAAGGCAGCGGCGAAGCTATGTTGAGGCCAGGGGCCGATGCCCCCAGCCTTGGAGAAAAGTCTGAATTTTTTTTAAAGGACCTAGGTGAGAGGAAAATTAACCTTTCGCCCCCTCCCCCAGATATTTATCATTTACGTTTGGCCCCCAGTAGTTTTTGTGTAGCTCCGACACTGGTGGAAGGCGTTTTTTTGCACTAGTTGGAGCACCAAGCCAAATACTTAGCTCTTTGCCTTGTGATTGGTGATGATTGGTGCTTAGTAGCCATGATTTGGCCGGGCTAGATTTAGCGAAGGCTACCGAGGCACTATGATTAATAGCCTTTCATCAAACTAAAGCTAATAATCTTTTTGTAAGTTAATAGAGTCAAAATTTACAGTAAAGAGTTGATGGTCGGTTCATGTACGGTCAAGACCGATCTGCGGACGGGTATGACATCTGATTTTGGGTCAGCGTTGGAGATGCCGTAAGGACTTGTGAATCAAACAATCAAGGCCAAAAGTTCTTTTCCCCGCTGTTGGGAAACCTTTTCTCCACGGGAAACTCTTGCCTGCACCCGATGGATCGCACGCGAGCGATCCGCCGCCTCCACCATGTGACGCGTGTACACATATCCTTCATGTCTCTCTTTCTGCAACGTCACTAGTGTTGCAAAATTGCCTTCCACAACAACAACCATGTTGCGAAAAAATGAAGACAAAAGAAAAATGACAAATATTTTTGCAACATTGTGTGTGTTGCAATTTGGTTTCTGCAACAACACTGATGTTGCCAAAATAGTGATGATTTTTTTGACAATGTCAACTATGCCAGAAAAGATTTTTGCAACATAAGCTTTGTTGCAAAGTATTTCCGCAACCCTGCCCTTGTTGCAGTAATGAGAACGACGTTGGATGATGGATAGCTGTACAACTGACAAATGCCGAGGCGGCGGATCTTTTAGAAAGATCCATCGGCTGACTCGTAGCGTGGTCCTTTCTCCACCCGCTGCATCCTTCAAAAAAAACCTTGGCAGTTAGTATCCGAGAGACGTTCCTCGTGTCCTCATATTACCAAAGTCATCCGAAATACGGCTAAATAAGGCCGTGAGGGTCGATCAGAGGACCATCTTCCCCGAGTTCTAACATTGGACTGCTGACCAAATGTCACACAAATCAGCCATGGACGACCATCCCCCGGCGGCTTACAAGTTACTGCTAGTACGATCCAGTCTCGTTTCCCATCTTAAAATACCACAGAAATTCCATCCCTTTCGCCATTTGATCCGACATGTTACTCGTGCTTCTACTATTGTGCATGCCTCTGCTACTTGGCTCCCGCACGCAGCCGCTGGACGCGAGCTGCGCGCCGGCGGCGTGCGGCGACCTGACCATCACATGCCTGTTCTGGCTGCTCGGCCACCACGAACCGAGCTGCGGCTACCCAACCTTCGGTATCACGTGCGACGACCCCACCGGCGCCACGGTGCCCTCCCTCAGCAAGTCCTACCTCCGCCTCCTCGACATCCGCTACGGCAACCGCTCCGTGGTGGCCTTCCACAGCGGCCTCGTCGCCGGCAGCGATGACCCCTGCCGCGCGACGCGGTTCAACGTGTGCAACAGCCTCGCACTCTCGCCGCTGGCCGTCAGCGGCGCCAATTGGGAGCTCTTCTTCTGCAACAACTGCTCGCGTGCGCCGCCGCCGCCCGTAGGGGCACTCTGGTTGCCCAACAACTGCTCCAGCACCACCGACGCCTGGTCCGTGCACATAGGGCGGAGGTACGAGACCCGGCCGGTGGGGCCGGCGGAGTGCAAGTACTCGGTCGTCCCGGTGCTGCCCGGCTCGGAGCTGCGGGCGTGGGACAACTACGTGGGGATCGTCGGGCGCGGGTTCCTGCTGGAGTGGACGGTGCCCGGGGACTGCGCTGGTATGAAGCCGGCGCCAACGCCCTATGTAAACAATTTGGCATCTTTCAGGGTTTGTTTGCTATATTTAAGCCATTTAGTGCATTTCTAGTCATACTGCATATAATTCATTTTTTAACTACAGTTGTATGAAAAAGTTGTCAAAATTGGGTTGAGAAAACATATTTGTGTTCTTGAGTCCCTTTGTAGCCTTGTCCAAGACAAGAAAAGGAATTTCAATCATGAGGGTGCCAAGACTTAACACCAATCATGAGGAGCCACTGATGGAATTGCTTATTGTTTGCATGTAATGAATATAAATTACCTACAATATCTCGACCTATTACCAACATGAGAAGAACACAAGCCATCAAATTAAACTAGCATGGTCGAGTGCACGCGTGGGAGGGGCCCCGAGTGCGGATGACGCCTGGACCATAGGCCCCATTGATGCATGTCTCGGTATTACAAGGCTATGCCTAGTCCTTCGCCCGAGGGGATTACTCACACATCGCAATCGAACCACAAATGAGAGACATTGTAGATAGGCTTATTTGAAGATGGATGATTAACCGTCTTATAATGTCGCTAATCCCAATGGGGTCTTAATTGCAAGTACTGATCTTATGTAGATGGAGATGACAATTGTGGTGGAGAGACCCTTTAGATAGTGCAATATAGAGTTTCGGGGACACCTCATTGCGAACTGTACCTCGGCCCAATAAAAAAGATTCATGTGCGGGCGTCATAAAAGTGGTGGCACCTTGTACTACTGAGACGATACATGTAATATAAAATTTCAATATGTATAATTTTCAGAAATATATATGCATTTTTATACTTAATGTTTTAATATTTATTTTTTGTTTGACGGCCTTTAAAAGTCAAATTAGGATTTGGTGGTGAGTGTAATGTTTAAAACAACCAAGAGAAAACTTCGGAGGTCCATCAAGTTTTGCCTAGAATCACACATTATGTACTTTGCATACGAATGCATGGCTTACTGAAAATACAAGGGAAAAAACTCTAAGGAATTAAATATGTATCTTCAATGTTTCAATTGCAACTAAACAGGGATTATTCAATGAAACTGTTTCTGCCAAAACAAAATTGAGCTTCTACGTTCCCTCATCTACACATCCTCCTCATTCACGAGAAAGAAATGATTCACGATAATCTAGATTTTCTTAGACCGGATAGTAGAGTTGTGTGTACTTACACTTCAACCCACTCAGGATTAAAAAGAAGGATTGCCCCGGGCCTCTGCATACCCACTCGGGATCAAGTCTTAGGTGTGGACTTCATTGGATGATATGTCTTGTGTGTATTGGAAAATGCAATTTTCAAGGGAAAAAGATGCAAGGCGGAAGATAGATTGGGCCACAGACTGGACGATGTGTATTTATCCAAGGTCCGATGCACACATTTTTTAAGGCCTGTCCTGTGTCCACCGTTCTCATTTCCGGTCCAAAATCCATGCTGCCATGTGTTTTACTTAGAGGCTATAGCACGCGAAGGCGTTGTTGTCTTTTTTCTCTAGCAGCTTATGGTAGTCGGCTGTTTTGTTTTGATTTTCTCTGTGTTGACTTGGATTTTAATTATGTTCTGGTAGTGTTATTTTTGTGTGTATTGTGATAGGCTGTTATTATAGATGATATTTGTTCTAAGATGAGAGGGGAGTCGTTTGACGTGTGGTAGTGATGCCCTTATGTGTTACGGCATGAGTGTTAGCTGGTGGTTGTTGTGTGAGCCTCTTGAGATGATCTACTCCAGGCTAAAACCGTGGAATTGTTGTTATAATGTTCACATGGTCCAGGAAGCTCTCGCTCACTTAGCTCTCATTTGCTTAGCTTTTATTCACTCGCTCCGGCTAACATTCTTTTATTAAAGAATTGTTAAATCAAAAGATATTCAAGGTTTTAAAAGCCCTTGGATTTTTTAAAAAACATATAATATACTTTAAAAAATGTTTGTAAATTTGAAATAAACTAAGCAAATTTAAAAATGTTCACAAACTTAAAAAATATTCATTAACTTTAAATATATTTATGAATTTAACAACCTTACAGGGCCACTCTTGGCGCACTGGGAGGCTTCAAATCTAAGAGGCTTCTGATGGCATGTCTCTGCTCTCTTTCTGTCCTAGAAATAACTGATTAATGAACACTGAATGTATTTCTCAAAGAAGAACAAAGAAAACTGAAGGTGAGGCAGAATAGAAGTCACAGAATCATTGTAGACCCACGATTATGAAAGCTAAATGTGAGACAGAAGACATTCAGTGTACCGATGTTTCTGTAGAAGAAAGCCTGTCAGTGTATCCATCCCAACTGCAAGCACAAAAGGGTCAAATTTTGTGTACGCAAAATCTGCACTGCACTCAAAATCAGAACAATTTATTTCTCATTTATTCATCGCCGAATCTGTTGGCGATTAGCCGATTACACAAGTACAGAAAACACTGGGGAAAGAAACACAATACAGAGATGTCTCATCAGACTCGCAAGAACTCGCACACACATCAACCAAATTGGCTCCAACCTGAATGAGCATACGTCCAAACGCATGCAGTCAGCCGGAGAGCTCGATGGCCTTCACCTCGGGCTTCTTGACCTCGGCCTTGGGCACGGTGACGGTGAGCACGCCGTTCTCCAGCCCGGCCTTGACCTCCTCCACCTTGGCGTCCTCCGGCAGCCGGAAACGCCGCACGAACTTGCCGCTGCTGCGCTCCACGCGGTGCCACTTGTCGTTCTTGTCCTCCTTCTCCCTGCTCCGCTCGCCGCTGACGACGAGCACGTTGCCGTCCTCCACCTCCACCTTGACCTCCTCCTTCTTCACGCCGGGGAGGTCGACCTTGAAGACGTGCGCCTCGGGGGTCTCCTTCCAGTCCACACGGGCGTTGGCGAACGCGGCCGTCTCGCTGCTGCCGCCTGAGATCGCCGGGACGATGGAACGGAAGGTGTCGAAGGGGTCCGCCCAAAGGTCGGCGAAGGGGTCGAACACGTTGCTCCGCCTCACGATCGACATCGTCAGTGTTTGCTTTGGTTTGGCTTGTGCGCTCGGAAAATTCGGTATCGGATCGTAGGTAGGAAAAGGATGTTGTTTGCTGTTGCGTGACACTGGCTTGAGTTGGGATGGACCGATGGAGACCGATGGGACTGAGGCTCAGGTACTTATAGCGTCGCAGGTGCTGCTCTTGAAGCATCTCGAATACTCTGAGCGTTTGGTTACGTTTCGCTTTTCAGCTCGGCTCCACGAGCTTCTCCTTGTTTTTCTTTTCGGCCCATGAAGGTGCTACCGTGTTCTAGAGTACTCTCCTTCTTTGATGTTAGTGGACCTTCTCCATTATTTTTCTCTCTACGGATCCAGCACCCCGGCGACTACTCTGGAATACCGAAAAAGGGTCCCCGCTTTGTATACAAAGCAACCAACCAAACCATACATGAATATGTGCTGGGGCGGAAGCAGCATAGTCACGCCCAAAAAAAACTATAGAGAAAGAACAAAAGAAAACAAATGCCGACAATGGCGGATCAACAAAAACGAAGAAGCCTCGCGATCGCAGCGCCCACCGGGATCTTCCACTAGACTCCAAGACTCCGAAGCGGCGGCACCTATCAACACCTCCAAGAAGGATCGCGATGATGATGACGCTGCTGCCAAGGGTTTCCCACGGTACACGACGAGGCGAGAGGAAGGGTAGCCCATGACGCCCTCCCGGAAGGTCAGGTGGCACCCACAGGCGCCACCGCGTCTGTGTCGGCCCCGCCGACATGGGTTTCCCTCGATCCCAACCCACACCTTTGGCGCTCCGGATCCAGCCACCAAACCAACCATCGCCCTGCGCCAACGCGGTCATGAGGCCCCCACCCCGTCTCACCACGGCACCGCGAAGTGGGGACAGCGCGGCGAAGAATCAGAGCCAGGACTAGGGCATCAGCACCGTCGGCACGCGGGAGGGCCCCACCTCCACCGTCCGCGACGGTAGCCGTCCGGACGCAATAGCAGGAGCACACCAGGCCCGGGGGCCCACAGGCCCGGCCGAGCCCTCGTGGGCCCGTAAAGCTCCTGCCTTCGCGCTGCTGCCGGCACGCCAACGGCGCCGACGCCCCATATCCGAGCCGCTCCTCCTCCTCACCGCGCCGCGGACAACGAGGCCACGCCGAGGGGCCGGTCCGCTAGGACCCAGATGGGGCCCGCCGGACCCAGATCTGGGCCGGGGGCGCGACATCGGCCACCCAGCACCACCACGCCGCCCCGTCGCCAAGGAGCAGCGCCACCACCACGACCGCCGCCGGCCACCCCGCCGGATCACCGGACCGTCGCCAAGCTGAGCAACACCGCCGCCGCCCCCTGCCCCGGGCCAGGGGGACGCGCGTGCGGGGAGAGGAGATCCTGCCGCCACCGGCACCCCCCGAGCCGTAGCCGGGGGCGCCCACCGGCGACGGCAGGGGAGAGGATGAGGGGCGACGCCGAGAGCAGGGGCACGGGGCCGCCTCGACCGCCTCCCGGGGAGGCGGCACGAGGGCGGAAGGAGGGGCTGGGGAGGAAGGGCGGGGGGAAGGGGGCGGATCCGGGCCGCGCGCCGGCGAGGGCGGCTAGACCCCGCCGGAGACGGGCAGGGGAAGGAGGCGGCGGCGAGGGTTTCGGTCGCGGGAGCGGTCGCTCGCGGGAGCGGTCTGCTAAATTTCTATCCCACTTTGTTTTTTTGGAATAACAACATAGTTTACCATTGTCTACTCTGGAATATGATGGGGCCTTTTCTAGAAGAAGACATTGAGAACTCGAGATGACTCATGAGCGCACCGAGCATACGATTCGCACTAGAGCTGAGACTAACCGAGAAGAACTGAGACCAAAGCTACGATCCAATTACATGACTTTTTAATGAACCTGATATGAGATAGAGTCAAATCTTTTGTCCAGGTTTAACTTAAGCAATAGTAATATGTCCAGATCGCGGTAATGGCAGACGCACGGAGGGGCCTATTAGGGAATTTACGGAATATCAGACGTGGGCGATCGGGATTGGAGAAGAGGGAGCATACGCCCCACCCCCACTGAAAATCAGGGAGGGAGAGAGATTAGTTCAGAAGAAAATTACGTAAAACCCCGTAACAGGCATGTGAGTCTAGGATTATTGGTCCAGATCGCTGATTAAAAGCGATGTTAGCTAAAAATCTAAAACCAATATTTTCAGTACTGAAATAAAGCGGAATTGTAGCGACTTGGGTCGCACGCTGAAGCAACTTGCACTTTCACTCCGCAAATGTCATCCTGGACGGAGAGTTGCGTTCCTAGCAAAAAAGTTGGTCTCAAAGCAGTTGAATCGTGTAACTATGCCCTTGAATTCTAAATACCGTGTGGTTTTGGTCTTTTGAAGTGGTTTTGATCAAAGTAGTGCTGATGTGTAGGCCTTGCCGCGATCGCGGGGCTCTCACATTGCTTGTTTCTTCTTCAGAAATCTCCACTAGTTCTTTTCTGTAGGATATAAATGCTAGCAAAAAATTTTAATAAATCAAGAAAACTTCAAAAAATAAATAAAAAGCCATATGGTTTTCAACAATTTCTTTATTTTCTCTCTAGTTTATTTATCACTGGTGTTTCTTGAGTTTTTAAATTATGAGTAAGTATTTTTCTTTCTTTTCTAAGAAATTGAAATTTTCCATTGTTTGTGTTTTTCTCCTCTTTTCTCTATTTTTGCACCTTCTGATTGTTGGCTTTTTCATGCTCCGATGATATGTTATTGGCAAAAATAGACGATATGAATGAGCCACATACCAAAAACACACCTGCCTCACCATAATTTATGGTGTCTTGAGTTAACAATTTTTTAAAATATATTTAAAGTCAGCCATCGATCCACCTGTCTGACGCCTAATTTGTGTCTTAACAAAGAAAAAATACGCGAAAGACACATTGGAAGGTTTCCTTTTAAAAAACCCGCCCATGTATTAATTAAATTAAAACTTTCATACAATCATTCGTTACATCATTTGCCACACAGGGGGAACATTATTATTAATAATACATCAGACCTATTTATAAAACTTAATTTTGCAATCTCATGTGCCGCCAGATTAGCTTTCCTGCCATGGAGATCTTTAAATTCGCCAGCATCTTAGAGATACTCAAAACTTCCTTCTTAATGTCAACAAGGGATGATTGTCAAAACTGTCTTTTCCAAGAGCAGAAGCAACAAAGGAACAATCCGTTTCTAAAAAGATGGGTTCATAAAGAGTGATACCAATATACAAGCCAGAAAGTGCCGCTGTAAGTTCCCCTTCCTCAATGCTAGAGCAAGCTCCAATATAATCCTAAGAGGAAATGATAACTTCTCCAGAATGGTTTCTGACAACCAGCCCCACACTCGCGGCATTGATTGCCTCCACAAAACTTGCATCCATTAATCTTAAAGAACTCTGTGATGGGAAGTTGCCAACCAGCAGAAATCCTCTCCATATTATTGAAAGCCAGAATGTCATCCCCCACTTCCTTGCCTTTGTTGATCACCTCTACCTGCACTTTTGCGTGACAAGGTGAAAAGGAAGACCAATAATTTTGAACAAAATTCACAGAGGATGAGATGGATTCTCTTTCCTGACCAAAAATCAGATCATTTCTCAAGTGCATGGCTCTCCAAAACATGAAAATAGATTGCTCACACGCTGACGAATTTAATTGATCCAATAAAATAAGAAGTGAATCCGGACCTATATTTCTGAAAATCTCTCTGATCGGTAAATTCAATACCTCTCTCAAAGCCATACAAAGTGCACGATCCTTTGGAAACTCACCAACGCATGAAAATGACATTCATCTTCAACACCACAGATTGTACACGTACCTAGGATATATTGATGGTGCTTTATCATGTTAACTTGAACAGCCAAGCAACCCACCATGCAAAGATTCTAATCTACTGAGGGACATTAGGCTTCCAAATAATATTTCAGATTGTCCTTTCCCCATTTAACGCTACACTAGAATTCCCCAGACTAACATTCGAATCCATGAGATTCGGTGCTAGCCTTTGCGCACTCTTCACGAAAACATGCCACTTTTTCATGGTGCCAAGCAATAAGATCTCCCTCGCCTAAATTAAGGTTTAGAGGATTGAGATGCCCTAAGGATCCAAGGACCGAGGCAAACGTCTTGAATGCATTTCCACTGCTCTTATTTCTGTGTCAAAGTCCAGGCTGCCATGCCCTTATTCTCGGACCCAAGGCTATGCTACCAGTGGCATGTCTATGCTCTCTTGTTGTTGTAGAAATGAATAATTAATTAAAATTGGAGTTATTACTCAAAAAAGATTAAAGAAAACTGAAGATGAGATAGAAGTCACACATTCAACATTCAGGGCAAACATGGGAAAACGTCATACCAAGCCGGGTTTCAGGCTGGGCTTGTAAAAGCCTGACCTTGCTTTGTCAAGTCCAAGCCCGACCCAAAGCCCGAAATACATTATATTTACAAGCCCGAGCCTGGCCCGAAATCAAGCCCGAACACTATTTTTTTAGTGTACACACATGCAAGCCCGACCCGAACTACCTTCCGGTTGCAAAACAAGGCCAGAGCCTGGCCTGAATGGCATGTTCGACCCAGCCCGACCCGGTCGTCGGGTCAGGCTGCCCATGTCTAGGTTTAATTCAGGGTATTGGTCACTGTAGACCAACGATTAAAAGAAGTTCATGGTGGGCTAGAAGTCACATTCAGCGTATCGAATTGAAGGAAATATGCCCTAGAGGCAATAATAAAGTTATTATTTATTTCCTTGTATCATGATAAATGTTTATTATTCATGCTAGAATTGTATTAACCGGAAACATAATACTTGTGTGAATACATAGACAAACAGAGTGTCACTAGTATGCCTCTACTTGACTAGCTCGTTGATCAAAGATGGTTATGTTTCCTGACCATAGACATGTGTTGTCATTTGATTAACGGGAGAATGATGTGATTGACTTGACCCATTCCGTTAGCCTAGCACTTGATCGTTTAGTATTCTGCTATTGCTTTCTTCATGACTTATACATGTTCCTATGACTATGAGATTATGCAACTCCCGTTTACCGGAGGATTACTTTGTGTGCTACCAAACGTCACAACATAACTGGGTGATTATAAAGGTGTTCTACAGGTGTCTCCGAAGGTACTTGTTGGGTTGCCGTATTTCAAGATTAGGATTTGTCACTCCAATTGTTGGAGAGGTATCTCTGGGCCCTCTCGGTAATGCACATCACTTAAGCCTTGCAAGCATTGCAACTAATGAGTTAGTTGTGAGATGATGTATTACGGAATGAGTAAAGAGACTTGCTGGTATTGAACTAGGTATTGAGATACCGACGATCGAATCTCGGGCAAGTAACATACCGATGACAAAGGGAACTGTTGGGAAACGTAGTAATTTCAAAAAAATTCCTACGCACACGCAAGATCATGGTGATGGCATAGCAACGAGAGGGGAGAGTGTTCGTCCACGTACCCTTGTAGACCGTAAGCGGAAGCGTTATGACAACGCGGTTGATGTAGTCGTACATCTTCACGATCCGACCGATCCAAGCACCGAACGTATGGCACCTCCGAGTTCAGCACACGTTCAGCTCGATGACGATCCCCGGGCTCCGATCCAGCAAAGCTTCGGGGAAGAGTTCCGTCAGCACGACGGCGTGGTGACGTGATGATGTTCTACCGGCACAGGGCTTCGCCTAAACTCCGCGACGATATGACCGAGGTGGAATATGGTGGAGGGGGGCACCGCACACGGCTAAGGAACGATCCGTAGATCAACTTGTGTGTCTATGGGGTGGCCCCTGCCCCCGTATATAAAGGAGGGAGGGGGGAGGCCAGCCGGCCCTTGTTGGGCGCGCCAGGAGGAGGAGTCCTCCTCCTAGTAGGAGTAGGACTCCTCCTTTCCTACTCCTACTAGGAGGGGAAGGAAGGGGGAGAGGAGGGGAAGGAAAGAGGGGGGCGCCGCCCCCCTCCTAGTCCAATTCGGACCAGAGGGAGAGGGGGCGCGCGGCCCTTCCTGGCCGCCCCTCTCTCTTCCCACCAAGGCCCATGTGGCCCATTAACTCTCCGGGGGGGGGGGGGGGGTTCCGGTAACCCTCCGGCACTCCGGTTTTCTCCGAAATCACCCGGAACACTTCTGGTGTCCGAATATAGTCGTCCAATATATCAATCTTTATGTCTCGACCATTTCGAGACTCCTCGTCATGTCTGTGATCACATCCGGGACTCCGAACAAACTTCGGTACATCAAAACTTGTAAACTCATAATAAAACTGTCATCGTAACGTTAAGCGTGCGGACCCTACGGGTTCGAGAACTATGTAGACATGACCTAGAACTATTCTCGGTCAATAACCAATAGCGGAACCTGGATGCCCATATTGATTCCTACATATTCTACGAAGATCTTTATCGGTCAAACCGCATAACAACATACGTTGTTCCCTTTGTCATCGGTATGTTACTTGCCCGAGATTTGATCGTCGGTATCCAATACCTAGTTCAATCTCGTTACCGGCAAGTCTCTTTACTCGTTCTATAACACATCATCTTATAACTAACTCATTAGTTACAATGCTTGCAAGGCTTAGGTGATGAGTATTACCGAGAGGGCCCAAAGATACCTCTCCGACAATCGGAGTGACAAAACCTAATCTCGAATTATGCCAACCCAACATGTACCTTCGGAAACACTTGTAGAGCACCTTTATAATCACCCAGTTATGTTGTGACGTTTGGTAGCACACAAAGTGTTTTTCTGGTAAATGTGAGTTGCACAATCTCATAGTTGTAGGAACTTTGTACAAGTCATGAAGAAAGCAATAGCAACATACTAAACGATCAAGTGCTAGGCTAACGGAATGGGTCATGTCAATCACATCATTCTCCTAATGATGTGATCCCATTAATCAAATGACAACACATGTCTATGGTTAGGAAACATAACCATCTTTGATTAATGAGCTAGTCAAGTAGAGGCATACTAGTGACTTTATATTTGTCTATGTATTCACACATGTATCATGTTTCCGGTTAATACAATTCTAGCATGAATAATAAACATTTATCATGATATAAGGAAATAATTAATAACTTTATTATTGCCTCTAGGGCATATTTCCTTCAGTCTCCCACTTGCACTAGAGTCAATAATCTAGATTACATAGTAATGATTCTAACACCCATGGAGTCTTGGTGCTGATCATGTTTTGCTCATGAGAGAGGCTTAGTCAACGGGTCTGCAACATTCAGATCCGTATGTATCTTGCAAATCTCTATGTCTCCCACTTGGACTTGATCCCGAATGGAATTGAAGCGTCTCTTGATGTGCTTGGTCCTCTTGTGAAATCTGGATTCCTTTGCCAAGGCAATTGCACCAGTATTGTCACAGAAGATCTTCATTGGTCCCGATGCACTAGGTATGACACCTAGATCGGAAATGAACTCCTTCATCCAGACTCCTTCATTTGCTGCTTCCGAACCAGCTATGCGCTCCGCTTCACATGTAGATCCCGCTACGACGCTTTGTTTAGAACTGCACCAACTTACAGCTCCAACGTTTAATAAAAACACGTATCCGGTTTGCGATTTAGAATCATTCGGATCAGTGTCAAAGCTTGCATCGACGTAACCGTTTACGACTAGCTCTTTGTCACCTCCATATACGAGAAACATATCCTTAGTACTTTTCAGGTATTTCAGGATGTTCTTGACCGCTGTCCAGTGATCCACTCCTGGATTACTTTGGTACCTTCTTGCCAAGCTTATTGCTAGGCATACATTAGGTCTGGTACACAACATTGCATACATGATAGAGCCTATGGCTAAAGCATAGGGAACATTTTTCATTTTCTCTCTATCTTCTGCTGTGGTCGGGCATTGAGTTTGACTCAACTTCACACCTTGTAGCACAGGCAAGAATCCTTTCTTTGCCTGATCCATTTTGAACTTTTTCAAAATTTTGTCAAGGTATGTGCTTTGTGAAAGTCCTATTAAGCGTCTTGATCTATCTCTATAGATCTTGATGCCCAATATGTAAGCAGCTTCACCGAGGTCTTTCATTGAAAAACTTTTATTCAAGTATCCTTTTATGCTATCCAGAAATTCTATATCATTTCCAATTAATAATATGTCATCTACATATAAAATTAGAAATGCTACAGAGCTCCCACTCACTTTCTTGTAAATACAGGCTTCTCCAAAAGTCTGTATAAAACCATATGCTTTGATCACACTATCAAAGAATTTATTCCAACTCCGAGATGCTTGCACCAGTCCATAAATGGAACGCTGGAGCTTGCACACTTTGTCAGCACCTTTTGGATCAACAAAACCTTCCGGCTGCATCATATACAACTCTTCTTCTAGAAATCCATTCAAGAATGCAGTCTTGACATCCATTTGCCAAATTTCATAATCATGAAATGCAGCAATAGCTAACATGATTCGGACGGACTTAAGCATCGCTACGGGTGAGAAAGTCTCATCGTAGTCAACCCCTTGAACTTGTCGAAAACCTTTTGCAACAAGTCGAGCTTTATAGACAGTTATATTACCATCAGCGTTAGTCTTCTTCTTAAAAATCCATTTATTCTCAATGGCTTGCCGATCATCGGGCAAGTCAACCAAAGTCCATACTTTGTTTTCATACATGGATCCCATCTCAGATTTCATGGCTTCTAGCCATTTTGCGGAATCCGGGCTCATCATCGCTTTCTCATAGTTCATAGGTTCATCATGGTCAAGTAACATGACTTCCAGAATAGGATTACCATACCACTCTGGTGCGGATCTTACTCTGGTAGACCTATGAGGTTCAGTAGAAACTTGATCTGAAGTTTCATGATCATTATCATTAGCTTCCTCACTAATTGGTGTAGTTGTCACAGAAACTGGTTCTCGTGATGAACTACTTTCCAATAAGGGAGTAGATACAGTTATCTCATCAAGTTCTACTTTCCTCCCACTCACTTCTTTCGAGAGAAACTCATTCTCTAGAAAGGATCCATTCTTGGCAACGAATGTCTTGCCTTCGGATTTGTGATAGAAGGTGTATCCAATAGTCTCTTTTGGGTATCCTATGAAGACACATTTCTCCGATTTAGGTTCGAGCTTATCTGGTTGAAGTTTCTTCACATAAGCATCGCAGCCCCAAACTTTAAGAAACGACAACTTTGGTTTCTTGCCAAACCACAGTTCATAAGGCGTCGTTTCAACGGATTTTGATGGTGCCCTATTTAACGTGAATGCGGCCGTCTCTAAAGCATAACCCCAAAATGATAGCGGTAAATCAGTAAGAGACATCATAGATCGCACCATGTCCAGTAAAGTACGATTACAACGTTCGGACACACCATTTCGTTGTGGTGCTCCAGGTGGCGTGAGTTGCGAAACTATTCCACATTGTTTCAAGTGTAGGCCAAACTCATAACTCAAATATTCTCCTCCACGATCAGATCATAGAAACTTTATTTTCTTGTTACGATGATTTTCCACTTCACTCTAAAATTCTTTGAACTTTTCAAATGTTTCAGACTTGTGTTTCATCAAGTAGATATTCCCATATCTGCTCAAATCATCTGTGAAGGTGAGAAAATAACGATACCCGCCGCGAGCCTCAACATTCATTGGGCCACAAACATCAGTATGTATGATTTCCAACAAATCAGTTGCTCGCTCCATAGTTCCGGAGAACGGCGTTTTAGTCATCTTGCCCATAAGGCACGGTTCGCAAGTACCAAGTGATTCATAATCAAGTGATTCCAAAAGTCCATCAGTATGGAGTTTCTTCATGCGCTTTACACCGATATGACCCAAACGGCAGTGCCACAAATAAGTTGCACTATCATTATTAACTCTGCATCTTTTGGTTTCAACACTATGAATATGTGTATCACTACTATCGAGATTTAATAAAAATAGACCACTCTTCAAGGGTGCATGACCATAAAAGATATTACTCATATAAATAGAACAACCATTATTCTCTGATTTAAATGAATAACCGTCTCGCATCAAACAAGATCCAGATATAATGTTCATGCTCAACGCTGGCACCAAATAACAATTATTCAGGTCTAAAACTAATCCCGAAGGTAGATGTAGAGGTAGCTTGCCGACCGCGATCACATCGACTTTGGAACCGTTTCCCACGCGCATCGTCACCTCGTCCTTGGCCAGTGCTCGCTTATTCTGTAGTCCCTGTTTCGAGTTGCAAATATTAGCAACAGAACCAGTATCAAATACCCAGGTGCTACTACGAGCTCTAGTTAGGTACACATCAATAACATGTATATCACATATACCTTTGTTCACTTTGCCATCCTTCTTATCCGCCAAATACTTGGGGCAGTTCCGCTTCCAGTGACCAGTCTGCTTGCAGTAGAAACACTCAGTTTCAGGCTTAGGTCCAGACTTGGGTTTCTTCTCTTGAGCAGCCACTTGCTTGCTGTTCTTCTTGAAGTTCCCCTTCTTCTTCCCTTTGCCCTTTTTCTTGAAACTAGTGGTCTTGTTGACCATTAACACTTGATGCTCCTTCTTGATTTCTACCTCCGCAGCTTTTAGCATTGCGAAGAGCTCGGGAATAGTCTTGTTCATCCCTTGCATATTATAGTTCATCACAAAGCTCTTGTAGCTTGGTGGCAGTGATTGGAGAATTCTGTCAATGAGGCTATCATCCGGAAGATTAACTCCCAGTTGAATCAAGTGATTATTATACCCAGACATTTTGAGTATATGTTCACTGACAGAACTATTCTCCTCCATCTTGCAGCTGTAGAACTTATTGGAGACTTCATATCTCTCAGTCCGGGCATTTGCTTGAAATATTAACTTCAACTCCTGGAACATCTCATATGCTCCATGACGTTCAAAACGTCGTTGAAGACCCGGTTCTAAGCCGTAAAGCATGGCACACTGAACTATAGAGTAGTCATCAGCTTTGCTCTGCCATACGTTCTTAACGTCGTCAGTTGCATCAGCAGCAGGCCTGGCACCCAGCGGTGCTTCCAGGACATAACTTTTCTGTGCAGCAATGAGGATAATCCTCAGGTTACGGACCCAGTCCGTGTAATTGCTACCATCATCTTTCAACTTTGCTTTCTCAAGGAACGCATTAAAATTCAACGGAACAACAGCACGAGCCATCTATCTACAAACAAACATAGACAAGCAAAATACTATCAGGTACTAAGTTCATGATAATTTAAGTTCAATTAATTATATTACTTAAGAACTCCCACTTAGACAGACATCTCTCTATTCATCTAAGTGATCACGTGATCCAAATCAACTAAACCATAACCGATCATCACGTGAGATGGAGTAGTTTTCAATGGTGAACATCACTATGTTGATCATATCTACTATATGATTCACACTCGACCTTTCGGTCTCCGTGTTCCAAGGCCATATCTGCATATGCTAGGCTCGTCAAGTTTAACCTGAGTATTCTGCGTGTGCAAAACTGGCTTGCACCCGTTGTAGATGGACGTAGAGCTTATCACACCCGATCATCACGTGGTGTCTGGGCACGACAAACTTTGGCAATGGTGCATACTCAGGGAGAACACTTCTTGATAATTTTAGTGAGACATCATCTTAAAATGCTACCGTCAATCAAAGCAAGATAAGATGCATAAAGGATAAACATCACATGCAATCAATACAAGTGATATGATATGGCCATCATCATCTTGTGCTTGTGATATCCATCTCCGAAGCATCGTCATGATCACCATCGTCACCGGCGCGACACCTTGATCTTCATCGTAGCATCGTTGTCGTCTCGCCAACTATTGCTTCTACGACTATCGCTACCGCTTAGTGATAAAGTAAAGCAATTACAGGGCGTTTGCATTTCATACAATAAAGCGACAACCATATGGCTCCTGCCAGTTGCCAATAACTTCGGTTACAAAACATGATCATCTCATACAATAAAATATAGCATCACGTCTTAACCATATCACATCACAACATGCCCTGCAAAAACAAGTTAGACGTCCTCTACTTTGTTGTTGCAAATTTTACGTGGCTGCTACGGGCTTAGCAAGAACTGTTCTTACCTACGCATCAAAAACCACAACGATAGTTTGTCAAGTTGGTGCTGTTTTAACCTTCGCAAGGACCGGGCGTAGCTACACTCGATTCAGCTAAAGTGAGAGAGACAGACACCCGCCGGTCACCTTTAAGAAACGAGTGCTCGTAGCGGTGAAACCAGTCTCGCGTAAGCGTACGCGTAATGTCGGTCCGGGCCGCTTCATCTCACAATACCGCCGAACCAAAGTATGACATGCTGGTAAGCAGTATGACTTATATCGCCCACAACTCACTTGTGTTCTACTCGTGCATATGACATCTACGCATAAAACCAGGCTCGGATGCCACTGTTGGGAAACGTAGTAATTTCAAAAAAATTCCTACGCACACGCAAGATCATGGTGATGGCATAGCAACGAGAGGGGAGAGTGTTCGTCCACGTTCTCTCGTAGACCGTAAGCGGAAGCGTTATGACAACGCAGTTGATGTAGTCATACATCTTCACGATCCGACCGATCCAAGCACCGAACGTACGGCACCTCCGAGTTCAGCACACGTTCAGCTTGATGACGATCCCCGGGCTCCGATCCAGCAAAGCTTCGGGGAAGAGTTCCGTCAGCACGACGGCGTGGTGACGATGATGATGTTCTACCGGCGCAGGGCTTTGCCTAAACTCCGCGACGATATGACCGAGGTGGAATATGGTGGAGGGGGGCAGCGCACACGGCTAAGGAACGATCCGTAGATCAACTTGTGTGTCTATGGGGTGCCCCCTGCCCCCGTATATAAAGGAGGGAGGGGGGAGGCCAGCCGGCCCTTGTTGGGCGCGCCAGGAGGAGGAGTCCTCCTCCTAGTAGGAGTAGGACTCCTCCTTTCCTACTCCTACTAGGAGGGGATGGAAGGGGGAGAGGAGGGGAAGGAAAGAGGCCCCCCCTCCTAGTCCAATTCGGACCAGAGGGAGAGGGGGCGCGCGGCCCTTCCTGGCCGCCCCTCTCTCTTCCCACCAAGGCCCATGTGGACATGAGCAGGAGCCACAGTGAGATCAACTTGGCAAACATGGCTCTCAACAGGATTCAGAACCATCAAGTTGTTCAGCTGGTTAATCCGGAGCTCGGCTACAATACCGACCCCGAAACGAAGAGGACGATCGATCGCGTCGCGGAGGTGGCCTTCCAGTGATTGCAACTGGAGAGGGATCTAAGGCCGTCCATCAAGGAGGTGGTGGAGATCCTGACTTGCGTCAGGGACGGAGACGGTGGGGATAATAGCATGAATAAGAAGGCATCTCAGAAAGAAGACGTGTGCTTGCTCAAGGATGGCCTGCAGTTCTCGCCCGACACTGTTATACATAGATTCCATAGCCAGTCAACTAACCACTCGGTAGCATCGAATGCTAGCAGATTATCTAACATCAAATGCTAAAAAGAATGCCACATAGGACCTTTTTGGCACTCTTTGACACTGACAAAACAAAAAATAATATTAAAGCTCGGCAAAATGGGGTATTCACCGTGCTGCAATGTTTTGACTGCCGAGGTTGCATACGACCTTGGATGGAAATTAGTGGTTAGCCAGGCAGTTAGGATACAAAAATCAAAGTTGTATAACTTTTTTCCTCGATCACTTAGGGTTAGCTAGGCAAACAGGAGGCTAGCGGGTCCCTTTGTGTGCTGTCGGTGCCGCCACTAGTTTCATCTCCCTTTGTCGGCTTCTTCGATGGTGGGAGGGAGGGGGAACCTCGGATTTGTGCGTCGGGTGTGTTCTCAGTAGAGTTAGGATTGAGGGAGTCATTGTTCAGGTCATCACGGTGGCGTCCCATCTGAATAAGTTTCCCTAGGCTCCATTCATGGTTGGGCAGGGCTCTTACCTTCTTGTAGGAGCCAGCGGGGTGGAGGATCCCCGAATCTCGTTGAGGCCGTGGGCTATGGTGTCTGGAGGTTGACTGGTACTGGCTGGGTTGGTCCTCGGATAAGTGGTGGTTGTGTGAAGGTTTTTCTTCCTCATCATCGATATGAGTTTTTTTTGTTAATTAATCCTCCTTTGTGCTGTTGTTGGAAGGATGTCCTTCTTTGCCTGGGTGGTTGGTTCAGCCACTGCGCATGAACCGAATCCTAGTTCTCTTCCATCTGGAAGGGGCACATATAGTGATACCCAAAGCCACATATGGCGAAGGCTGGTGCGGGCGTGTTTAATGCACATGTGTGTCCTTGTCCTTTCGTTGCCGGAGTGAAGAAAAGGGGGAGCACCGTGGCGGCGATTATGCTGTAGTTGAAGATGATGACCTGCTTGGGTCTAGTTGTAGATTATTGTGTTGTAGGGGTCTTCTTGCAAGGTTCAGGGATGATGACACATAGCTCTGGAGAGATCTCTGTGTTTTATTGGTTATTTTAGGGTGATCTTTGTTATTCTGTTTCATTGTGCGTGTGTTAGGGTGTGCTTGCACGGATTAAAGACTTTGTATTATTTCGTAATTTGAATATAAGCATACTTTCTCAAAAAAATTGTTCATCTTGACCAGAATGATAATTTTCATGTTGAGCAGTTCTTCATTTTAGGCCACCTAAATTATAGTTTTTGCCGTGCCAAAATATGGTGTCAACACATGCCCCTGCAAGCGTAAACAAAGTCCAAAATTTAAAAAAGTTCCGTGAAAGTTGTCACGTACACTTCTACAAACCGAACCATATCTGGAAAACAATCATGATTTTGAGAGGGAATGTGTCAAGTTTAAAGGTGATGTGGCCGCTGCTTCATCTGTTGTCCTTGAAAAAAATCTGCACTAAATATGCACCATTACATGGCCAATGTAAAAATTTGGCATCTTTCAGGGTTTGTTTGCTATATTTAAGCCATTTAGTGCATTTCTAGTCATTTACTGCATATAATTCATTTTTTTTACTACAATTGTATGAAAAATTTGTCGAAATTGGGTTGAGAAAACATATTTGTGTTCTTGAGTCCATGTGTAGCCTTGTCCAAGAAAAGAAGGAATTTCAATCATGAGGGTACCAAGAATTAACACCAATCATGAGGAGCCACAGATGCAATTGCTTATTGTTTGCAATTAATGAATATGAATTACCTACAATATCTTGACCTATTACCAACATGAGAAGAACACAAGCCATCAAATTAAACTAGCATGGCCGAGTGCACGTGTGGGAGGGCCCCCGAGTGCGAATGACGCCTGGACCATAAGCCCCATAGATGTGTGTCTCGGTGTGACAAGGCTATGCCTAGTCCTTAGCCCGAGAGGATTACTCACACATCGCAATAGAATCACAAATGAGAAACATTGTAGATAGGTTTATTTGAAGATGGATGGCATTATTCTTTGTACACATATTTTGCTAGCCCGAGGTGCAGAATTACTGGCAGTCCGGGATGCAATCCTATTAGCAAGAGAAAAAGGATGGCCAAACATTCTGATAGAAACTGATTATTAGGTACTTAAGGATGAGTGGAAGAATGAAGAATTTTCATCTATTGGAGGCCATGTGTTGAGAGAGATCAAGTCTCTTCTCAACTTTCAGGGTTTTGATATTGTGCACACTCGAAGGGATGCTAATGCGGTTGCACATAGATGTGCGAAGGAGGGTATTAATAGTAGCTTGAGTGTAATGTCACTAGATGTTATCCCTGACTTTTTGGTTGCCTTATTGCAATCGGATGTAAACCGTCTTATGATTAAATAAAATGCCTAGTGTGGGCGGTTCTAAAAAAAGACATTAATAATTTTCATTTTCCGGCGATCGTACGAGAGGCGACGCGGTTGGCCGCCCAGCTGTCCATGGCCTGCAACCACACCGTCTATTTTGACCCATTCTAGTGCAAGACGGGGCTGGCGGTGGTGATAGGCACGGCCCTCTCCACATGTGCCCAGTTACCGTTTATACCCATCCATTTGGTACAACACATCTCTGTGGAAAGATGGACAAAAGATATGGACGCACATGGTCACATTATCACTAATGCCGCATGTTGGTTTAACTATAATACATAGCAGCTGATTAGGTGAGCTCATGAAAAGGCTTGCAAATAAATGGATCATCAAAAGACAAACAGTCCGTCAACCATGTCTAAATAGATGTTCACTCATCATCAGTCACGAAGACAAATCCACACAATCATTAAGACATACATCCCACAATCTCAACTAAACTGATCATGCATCAATCAATTTATTTAAAGCAAATCATAACGGGGGCTCACTCGGCATCGTCGGTCTCAAAAGAAGTGGAGGGGTGTGATGACCCACAAGTGTAGGTGATCTATCGTAGTCCTTTCAATAAGTAAGAGTGTCGAACCCAACGAGGAGCAGAAGAAAATGATAAGCGGTTTTCAGTAAGGTTTTCTCTGCAAGCACTGAAATTGTAAGTGATAGATAGTTTTGTGATAAGATAAATAGTAACGAGTAACAAGTAAATAAAGTAAATAAAGTGCAGCAAGGTGGCCCAATCCTTTATGTAGCAAAGGACAAGCCTGGACAATTTCTAATAATGAGAAAGGAGCTCCCGAGGACACATGGGAATTATCGTCAAGCTAGTTTTCATCACGCTCATATGATTCGCGTTCGGTACTTTGATAATTTGATATGTGGGTGGACCGGTGCTTGGGTACTGCCCTTACTTGGACAAGTATCCCACTTATGATTAACACCTATTGCAAGCGTTCGCAACTACAAAAGAAGTATAAAGGTAAACCTAACCACAACATTAAACACATGGATCCAAATCAGCCCCTAACGAAGCAACGCATAAACTATGATTTAAACTTCTGTCACTCTAGCAACCCATCATCTACTTATTACTTCCCTATTCCTTCCTCTAGGCCCAAATAATGGTGAAGTGTCATGTAGTCGACGTTCACATAACACCACTAGAGGAAAAGACAACATACATCTCATCAAAATATCGAACGAATACCAAATTCACATGACTACTAATAGCAAGACTTCGCCCATGTCCTCAGGAACAAACGTAACTACTCACAAAGCATATTCATGTTCGTAATCAGAGGGGTAATAATATGCGTTAAGGATCTGTAACATATGATCTTCCACCAAGTAAACCAATTAGCATCAACTACAAGGAGTAATCAACACTACTAGCAACCCACAGGTACCAATTTGTGGTTTTGATACAAGATTGGATACAAGAGATGAACTAGGGTTTGGAGAGGAGATGGTGCTGGTGAAGATATTGATGAAGATTGACCCCTTCCCGATGAGAGGATCGTTGGTGATGATTTCCCCCTTCTGGAGGGAAGTGTCCCCGGCAGAACAGCTCCGCCAGAGCCTTAGATTGGTTCCGCCAAGGTTTCGCCTCGTGGCGGTGGAGTTTCATCCCGTAAGCTTGCCCACGATTTTTTCCAGGGTAAAAGCCCTCATATAGCAGAAGATGGACACCGGAGGGCCACCAGGGGGCCCAGGAGACAGGGGGCGCGCCCAGTAGGGGGGGCACCCTCCTGGACAGGGTGTGGGCCCCCTGGTGTACTTCTTTCGCTCAATAATTCTTATTAATTCCAAAAGTAGGTTTCGTGGAGTTTCAGGATTTTTGGAGCAGTGCAGAATAGGTTTCCAATATTTGCTCCTTTTCCATCCAAAATTCCAGCTGCCGGCATTCCCCCTCTTCATGGTAAACCTTGTAAAATAAGAGAGAATAGCCATAAGTATTGAGATATAAAGTGTAATAACAGCCATTATGCAATAAATATTGATATAAAAGCATGATGCAAAATGGACGTATCAACTCCCCCAAGCTTAGACCTCGCCTGTCCTCAAGCGGAAGCCGATATCAAAAAATATGCCCACATGCTTAGAGGTAGAGGTGTCGATAAAAATAAAATACGGACATGAGGGCATCATGATCAGTCTTATAACAACAACATATATAGATTTTATCATATGATTTCTTATGCTCAAGTAACAATCAATTCACAATGTCAAGTATGGTTCAAAAACATCATCGAGAACTAACAAACTATAATCTCAGTCATTGAAGCAATCGCAATTTATCATAACATCAGAAAGAGTCAGCAATAGAGATTTTCAGCAAGTTCACATACTCAACTATCTTGTAGTCTTCTACAATTGCTAACACTCACGCAATACTTGTGGTTATGGAGTTTCAGCCGGACACTGATAAAGATATGGGCTTATTGTGTTGCCTCCCAACGTATTCACCTTTAGGTGATGACAACAATAATAGCCCATGCTAACTTACATCCAATTGGATATATATATCATGATCTTTCAAACATGAAGAGCTTGCCAAAGGATAAAATGAAAAAGTGAAAAGGTGAGGATCACCTTGACTCAAGCATAAAGTAAAAGATATGCCCTTCGCAGAGGGAAGCAGAGGTTGCCATGCGCGTTTAGGGTTGGATGCACAAAATCTTAATGCAAAAGAACGTCAATTTGTATTGCCCCTTGTATGTGGACCTTTATTATGCAGTCCGTCGCTTTTATTACTTCCACAACAAGATCGTACAAAGCTTATTTTCTCTGCACTAATAAGTCATACATATTTAGAGAGCAATTTTTATTGTTTGCACCGATGACAACTTACTTGAAGGATCTTACTCAATCCATAGGTAGGTATGGTGGACTCCCATGGAAAAACTGGGTTTAAGGATATTTGGAAGCACAAGTAGTATCTCTACTTGGTGCAAGGAATTTGGCTAGCATCAGGGAGAAAGGCAAGCTCAACATGTTCGGAAGGTCAATAACAATATACTTTAACTGAGATGTGTGAAAACATAAACCATTACGTTGTCTTCCTTGTCCAACGTCAACTCTTTTAGCATGTCATACTTAATGAGTGCTCCCAATCATAAAAGGTGGCCAAAATAATATATTTATATGTAAACCTCTCTTTCCTTATCACTTCCTATTAATTGCAACGATGACCAAAACTACGTTTATCAACTCTCAACAATTTTTATGCCTCATACTTTCTATATGTGAAGTCATCACTAACCAAAAGATCAATATGAACTCTTTAATTCTTTCTACTTTCTCAAGATCATAGCAACATATCAAAGCCCTTGACTCAACACTAATCTTTATTATAGATAGCTCACGGACTCAATTACAAAATGAGATCACTAAGCAAAACTCAAAACTACTTGATATCAAAAATTCAATCTACTAGATCAAGATACTACTAAAAGGATCGAACTAAATAAAACAATAAAGGTAGGAGTGTGATGGTGATACGATACCGGGGCACCTCCCCCAAGCTTGGCAGTTGCCAACGGGAGTGCCCATACCTATTTAATTATTTCTCCTTCTTCACGGTTGGTGTTATCATCTTCTTGGAGATGATGCCCTTCAGGATACGGTTCTCCTCCTCAAGCTTATTGAATTGTTGTTTGAGGTTCATGATTTCTTTACGGAGCTTGCCCGTAACGGCCAAAGCTCCCTTTGCCCAAGGATGCTGCATAGCTTCTGGAGAACAAGTGAAGCTCTTTTTCATATTTTCATAAGAAAGAAATCTAAAGTTGGAAAGGATGACCGAAGTTGGGATAGCCAAGTTAGGTAGTTCCCCCATCATGAATTCTGCTTGGAGACGAGAGGTAACTTCTTGATCTTCCTCCATGGCATCTATCCTTTTCAAATCAGCCTCCATCCCATCCTTTGTTGATGGTCCAAAGTGATAAGCATCGCTTTTTGCCCATGGACCTGGTGTTGGGTGAGACACTCGACTCTCCCCAACTGACTTCTGAGAAGACATCTTGCTTTAGATCTGCAACAGGAACAACTCGAAACGAAAACAGAGGATATTTGCGTGATACGGTGGTCAAAACCTTCGGGAGTATATATAATGAATTTTTACCGACCAAAATACGTAACGTGCAATAAAACGGAGTCCGGGAGGCACACGAGGTGCCCACGAGATAGGGGGCGCGCCCAGTAAGGGTAGGCGCGCCCTCCACTCTCATGGGGGCCTCGTGTCCCTTTCGGACTACTTCTTTCTTCCTAAAATTCTCAAATATTCCAAAACTGATAAAAATTGCCATTGGAGTTGTTTTGGAGTCGGTTTACTTACCGTACCACATACCTATTCCTTTTAGGAGTCTGAAACGTTCTGGAAAGTATCCCTTATGTATTCCTCTGGGGTTACGGTTTCAATAATATTAGTTTCAACATTGATAGGATTACCTGAAATATAATGTTTAATTCTTTGACCGTTTACCACCCTCGGACTTGTGCCTTCGAAGTTGTTGATTTTTATGGCACCAGAACGATAGACCTCCTCGATAACGTAGGGACCTTCCCATTTAGAGATAAGTTTTCCTGCAAAAAATCTTAAACGAGAGTTGAATAATAACACATAATCTCCGACGTTAAACTCACGCTTTTGTATCCTTTTATCATGCCAGCGTTTGACTTTTTCTTTGAAAAGCTTGGCATTCTCATAGGCTTGGGTTCTCCATTCGTCAAGTGAGCTAATATCAAACAACCTCTTCTCACCGGCAAGTTTGAAGTCATAGCTGAGCTCTTTAATAGCCCAATATGCTTTATGTTAAAGTTCAAGAGGTAAATGACATGCTTTTCCATAAACCATCTTATATGGAGACATACCCATAGGATTTTTGTATGCAGTTCTATAGGCCCATAACACATCATCAAGTGTTTTGGACCAATTCTTTCTAGACCTATTCACAGTCTTTTGCAAAATTAATTTGAGCTCTCTATTGCTCAACTCTATTTGACCACTAGACTGCGGATGATAAGGAGATGCGATTCTATGATTGACATCATACTTAGCAAGCATCTTACAGAAAGCACCATGAATAAAATGTGAACCACCATCAGTCATAAGATATCTAGGGACTCCAAACCTCGGAAAAATAACTTCTTTAAGCATTTTAATAGAAGTGTTATGATCAGCACTACTAGTTGGAATAGCTTCTACCCACTTAGTAACGTAATCAAGAGCAACTAAAATATGTGTATAACCATTAGAGGCAGGAAAATGTCCCATATAATCAAAGCCCCAAACATCAAATGGTTCAATAACAAGAGAATAATTCATAGGCATTTATTGACGTCTACTAATGTTACCTATTCTTTGACATTCATCACAAGATAAGACAAACTTACGAGCATCTTTGAAGAGAGTAGGCCAATAAAAACCAGATTGTAGTACCTTGTGCGCAGTTCTATCTCCAGCATAGTGCCCTCCGTAGGATTCGAAGTGACACTTGCTAGGATCTGTTTCTGTTCATGCTCAGGCACACAATGTCTAATAACACCATCTACTCCTTCTTTATAAAGGTGTGGGTCATCCCAAAAGTAATGTCTTAAGTCATAAAAGAACTTTTTCTTTTGCTGGTATGTGAAACTAGGAGGTATAAATTTAGCAACAATGTAATTAGCATAATCAGCATACCAAGGAGCAGTATGAAAAGCATTAACGACCGCTAATTGTTCATCGGAAAGCTATCATCAATAGGCAGTGGGTCATCAAGAACATTCTATAACCTAGACAAGTTGTCTGCAACGGGGTTCTCAGCTCCCTTTCTATCAATAATATGTAAGTCAAATTCTTGGAGCAGGAGAACCCATCTAATGAGCCTAGGCTTAGCATCTTTCTTTTCCATAAGATATTTAATAGCAGCATGATCAGTGTGAATAGTAACTTTGGAATCAACAATATAAGGTCTAAACTTATCACAAGCAAACACAACTGCTAAGAACTCTTTTTCAGTAGTAGCATAATTCCTCTGGGCAGTATCAAGAGTCTTACTAGCATACTGGATAACATTCAATTTCTTATCAACTCTTTGCCCTAGAACAACACCTACAGCATAATCACTAGCATCACACATAATTTGAAAAGGTAAATTCCAATCAGGTGGCTGAACAATAGGTGCAGTGATCAAAGCTTTCTTAAGTATCTCAAATGCTTCTACACAATCATCATCAAAGACAAAAGGAATATATTTTTGCAATAAATTAGTCAAAGGCCTAGAGATTTTAGAAAAGTCCTTAATGAACCTCCTATAAAAACTGGCATGACCAAGGAAACTTCTTATACCTTTTATGTCCTTGGGACATGGCATCTTTTCAATAGCATCTACTTTGGCTTTGGCGACTTCAATACCTCTCTCGGAAATCTTGTGCCCCAAGACAATGCCTTCATTAACCATAAAGTGATACTTTTCCCAATTCAGGACGAGACTAGTGTCTTCGCATCTCTGCAAAACTCGATCAAGGTTGCTCAAACAATTATCAAAAGAGGATCCATAAACGAAGAAGTCATCCATGAATACCTCACAAATCTTTTCACAAAAATCAGAGAATATAGCCATCATGCATATTTGAAAGGTAGCAGGTGCATTACATAAACCAAAAGGCATACATCTATAAGCAAAAGTATCGAAAGGGCAAGTAAAAGTAGTTTATGATTGATCCCCCGCTGACACAGGTATTTGAGAGAAACCAGAATAACCATCTAGAAAGCAAAAATGTGTGTGTTTGGATAGTATTTCTAGCATTTGATCAATAAAAGGTAAAGGGTAATGATCTTTCTTAGTAGCCTTATTTAATTTACAGAAATCAATTACCATCCTATAACCTGTAATAATTCTTTGCGGGATCAATTCATCTTTATCATTAGGAACTATAGTGATACCTCCCTTTTTAGGAACACGATGGACATGACTTACCCATTCATTATCAGCAACAGGATAAATTATACCTGCCTCAAGGAGCTTTAGTATCTCCTTTCTTACCACTTCTTTCATCTTGGGATTTAGTCGTCGTTGAGGATCTCTAACTGGTTAGCGTCGTCCTCCAATTTAATTTTGTGTTGGCATAACGTGGGACTAACACCCTTAAGATCATCCAGAGTGTATCCAATAGCAGCTCCGTGCTTCTTCAGTGTTTTCAATAATCTTTCTTCTTCCTGCTCTGAAAGGTTAGCACTAATAATAACAGGATATATTTTCTTTTCATCAAGATAAGCATACTTAAGATTATCAGGTAAAGGTTTGAGCTCAAACACGGGATTACCCTTGGGTGCAAGGGGATCCCCAAGAATTTCGACGGGAAGATTATGTTTCAGCATAGGTTCCTATTTAAGGAACACTTCATCTATTTCCCTTCTTTCCTTCATAAACATATCATTTTCATGGTCTAGCAAATATTGTTCTAACGGATCAGTAGGAGGCACAGCAGTGGAAGCAAGACCAATTATCTCATCCTTACTAGGTGGTTCTCTATCACGAGGTTGTCTATGAAACTTAGCAAAATTAAACTCATGAGACATACCATCTAAGCCAATGGTGACAGTATCTTTTTCACAATCAATCTTAGCACTAGCTGTATTCAAGAAGGGTCTACCAAAAATAATGGGACATAATTCATCTGGTGGGGAAGTAAGAACAAGAAAATCAGCAGGGTATTTAACTTTCCCACACAAAACTTCAACAACTCTAACAATCCAACTAGTTTAATGGTATCCCTATTAGCAAGCTTAATAGTAACATCAATGTCTTTTAATTCAACGGGTGCAATGTCGTGCATAATTTCTTTATATAAATCATAAGGTATTGCACTTGCACTAGCACCCATATCACATAAACCATGATAACAATGATCTCCTATTTTAACAAAAATAACATGCATGCCTACGACAGGTCTATGTATCTTAGTATCTGGTCTAGCAATATTAGCAGTTTCATCATAGAAATAAATAACATGCCCATCTAAATCATCATCCAAGCGATCTTTAACCATAGCAATACTAGGTTCAACATTGATTTGCTCAGGAGGTGTAAAAGTCCTAGTATTACTCTTATGAACAACAGTCGACGTTTTAGCATGATCCTTTATCCTAACAGGAAATGGAGGTTTCTCAACATAAGTAGTAGGGACAATAGGATCACTATAGGTAATAGTCTTTTCTTCAACTGTAATAGGTGCAACTACTTTCACTTCAACAGGAGGATTATATTTAAACCACTTCTCTTTAGGTAGATCAACGTGAGTAGCAAAAGATTCACAGAAAGAAGCTACTATCTCAGAGTCAAGTCCATACTTAGTGTTAAATCCACGAAAAGCATCAATATCCATAAAAGATTTAACACAATCGAATTTAAGTGTCATACCTGACTCCTTACCATCGTCAGAATCCCAATCTTCAGAGTTGCGTTTAATTCTCTCCAATAAGTCCCATTTGAAATCAATAGTCTTCAACATATAAGAACCAGCACAGGAAGTATCGAGCAGGTTGCGATTATTAAGAGAAAGTCGAGCATAAAAATTTTGAATAATCATTTTCTGGGAGAGCTCATGATTGGGGCATGAATATAACATTAACTTAAGCCTCCCCCAAGCTTGAGCGATGCTTTCTCCTTCGCGAGGCCAGAAATTATATATGTAATTACGATCACGATAAACAAGATGCATAGGGTAGAACTTCAGGTGAAATTCCAACTTCAATCGCTTATAATTCCAAGATCTCGTATCACCACATAGCCTATACCATGTCAATGCATCTCCCTTCAAAGATAAAGGGAAGATCTTCCTTTTGACAACATCATCGGAATACCTGCAAGCTTAAATAATCCACAAACTTCATCCATAAAGATAAGGTGTAAATCGGGATGCAATGTTTTGTCTCCTGTAAATGGATTAGCTAGCAGTTTCTCTATCATACACGAAGGAATCTCAAAGTAAATATTTTCAAAAAGTTTAGTAGGTTGAGGAGCAACTCTTTGCTCTTCTGGTCGGGGTGAAGATACCCCGAACAAGCCCCTCAAAGGATTAGTTTCCATAGTGACAAGTAACAGAAAATTTCAGCACACTATATAAATGTTTCCTTACAAAGTTCCACTCACCAAAAGCGCTACACTCCCCGGCAACGGCGCCAGAAAAGAGTCTTGATGACCCACAAGTGTAGGGGATCTATCGTATTCCTTTTGATAAGTAAGAGTGTCGAACCCAACGAGGAGCAGAAGGAAATGATAAGCGGTTTTCTATAAGGTTTTCTCTGCAAGCACTGAAATTGTAAGTGATAGATAGTTTTGCGATAAGATAAATAGTAATGAGTAACAAGTAAATAAAGTAAATAAAGTGCAGCAAGGTGGCCCAATCCTTTATGTAGCAAAGGACAAGCCTGGACAATTTCTAATAATGAGAAAGGAGCTCCCGAGGACATATGGGAATTATCGTAAAGATAGTTTTCATCACGCTCATATGATTCGCGTTCGATACTTTGATAATTTGATATGTGGGTGGACTGGTGCTTGGGTACTGCCCTTACTTGGACAAGTATCCCACTTATGATTAACCCCTATTGCAAGTGTCCGCAACTACAAATTAAGTATTAAGGTAAACGTAGCCACAACATTAAACATATGGATCCCAATCAGCCCCTAACGAAGCAACGCATAAATTAGGGTTTAAGCTTCTATCACTCTAGCAACCCATCATCTACTTATTACTTCCTTATGCCTTCCACTAGGCCCAAATAATGGTAAAGTGTCATGTAGTCGACGTTTACATAACACCACTAGAGGAAAAGACAACATACATCTCATCAAAATATCGAACGAATACCAAATTCACATGGCTACTAATAGCAAGACTTCACCCATGTCCTCAGGAACAAACGTAACTACTCACAAAGCATATTCATGTTCATAATCAGAGGGGTAATAATATGCATTAAGGATCTGAACATATGATCTTCCACCAAGTAAACCAATTAGCATCAACTACAAGGAGTAATCAACACTACTAGCAACCCACAGGTACCAATTTGTGGTTTTGATACAAGATTGGATATAAAAGATGAACTAGGGTTTGGAGAGGAGATGGTGCTGGTGAAGATGTTGATGAAGATTGACCCCTTCCCGATGAGAGGATCGTTGGTGATGACGTTGGTGATGATTTCCCCCTTCCGGAGGGAAGTGTCCCCGGCAGAACAGCGCCGCCAGAGCCCTAGATTGGTTCCGCCTCGTGGCGGCGGAGTTTCGTCCCGTAAGCTTGCCCACGATTTTTTCCAGGGTAAAAGCCTTCATATAGCAGAAGATGGACACCGGAGGGCCACCAGGGGGCCCAGGAGACACGGGGGCGTGCTCCCCACCCTCCTGGACAGGGTGTGGGCCCCTTGGTGTACTTCTTCCGCTCAATAATTCTTATTAATTCAAAAAATAGGTTTCGTGGAGTTTCAGGATTTTTGGAGCAGTGCAGAATAGGTTTCCAATGTTTGCTCCTTTTCCAGCGAGAATTCGAGGTGTCGGCATTCCCCCTCTTCATGGTAAACCTTGTAAAATAAGAGAGAATAGCCATAAGTATTGAGATATAAAGTGTAATAAGAGCCCATAATGTAATAAATATTGATATAAAAGCATGATGCAAAATGGACGTATCAGGGTAAAGTAGTGATCGTCCTCCGAGGTGCTCGCCAGCGAGATTTCTCCTGTCTGGGGGCCCCATAGACTGCCGCTGCCGCCACCATAGTTGGAAGCGTTGGAGCTGCAGCCGCGGCAGGGCCCAGAGCCGGAGGGTGCGAGCCGGAGGTGGAGAGGTGCACAGGGCTGCCATTGTTTGCAACACTAATGTTCAGACAAGTGTGAATAGTCTATGCCTCATGTCACCTGCCATTATTATTTGTACACATATTTTACTAGCCCGTGGCAACACACGGGCATTCTACTAGTATATTTAATTATGCAAATTTGGCAGCCGTTTGGTGGAAGGCAGTGGCGAAGCTATGTTGAGGCCAGGGGGCTGATGCCCCCCAGCCTTGGACAAAAGTCTAAAGATTTTTTTTGAAGGACCTAGGTGAGAGGAAAATTAGCCTTTCGCCCCCCGTCCCTAGGCGACGCGGCTGGCCGCCCAACTGTCCATGGCCTGCAACCACACCATCAATTTCGACCCATTCTAGTGCAAGACGGGCTGGCGGGGGTGATAGGCACGACCCTCTCCACATGTGCCCAGTTACCGTTTATACCCATCCATTTGGTACAACTTATCTCTGTGGAAAGATGGACAAAAGATCTGGACGCACATGGTCACATTATCACTAATGCCGCATTGTTGGTTTAACTATAATACGTAGCAGCTGATTAGGTGAGCTCATGAAAAGGCTTGCAAATAAATGGATCATCAAAAGGCAAACAGTCTGGCAAGCATGTCTAAATAGATGTTCACTCATCATTAGTCACAAAGACAAATCCACACACTCATTAAGACATACATCCCACAATCTCGACTAAACTGATCTGTTCATCAATCAATTAATTTAAAGCAAATTGGAATGGGGGCTCACTCAGCATCGTCGGTCTCGAAAGAAGTGGAGGGGGTGAAGTAGAGATCGTCCTCCGAGGTGCTCGCCGGCGAGATCTCCCCTGTCTGGGCCCCCACGGACTGCCGCTGCTGCCACCATAGGTGGCAGCGGTGGAGCTGCAGCCGCGACATGGCCTAGAACCTAATGTTCAGACAAATGTGAATAGTCTATGCCTCATGTCACCTGACATTATTCTTTACACATGGGTTCTACTAGTATATTGAATTATGCAAATTAGCCAGCCGTTTGGTAGAAGGCAGCGGCGAAGCTATGTTGAGGCCAGGGGCCGATGCCCCCAGCCTTGGAGAAAAGTCTGAATTTTTTTTAAAGGACCTAGGTGAGAGGAAAATTAACCTTTCGCCCCCTCCCCCAGATATTTATCATTTACATTTGGCCCCCAGTAGTTTTTGTGTAGCTCCGACACTGGTGGAAGGCGTTTTTTTTGCACTAGTTGGAGCACCAAGCCAAATACTTAGCTCTTTGCCTTGTGATTGGTGATGATTGGTGCTTAGTAGCCATGATTTGGCCGGGCTAGATTTAGCGAAGGCTACCGAGGCACTATGATTAATAGCCTTTCATCAAACTAAAGCTAATAATCTTTTTGTAAGTTAATAGAGTCAAAAATTTACAGTAAAGAGTTGATGGTCGGTTCATGTACGGTCAAGACCGATCTGCGGACGGGTATGACATCTGATTTTGGGTCAGCGTTGGAGATGCCGTAAGGACTTGTGAATCAAACAATCAAGGCCAAAAGTTCTTTTCCCCGCTGTTGGGAAACCTTTTCTCCACGGGAAACTCTTGCCTTCACCCGATGGATCGCACGCGAGCGATCCGCCGCCTCCACCATGTGACGCGTGTACACATATCCTTCATGTCTCTCTTTCTGCAACGTCACTAGTGTTGCAAAATTGCCTTCCACAACAACAACCATGTTGCGAAAAAATGAAGACAAAAGAAAAATGACAAATATTTTTGCAACATTGTGTGTGTTGCAATTTGGTTTCTGCAACAACACTGATGTTTCCAAAATAGTGATGATTTTTTTGACAATGTCAACTATGCCAGAAAAGATTTTTGCAACATAAGCTTTGTTGCAAAGTATTTCCGCAACTCTGCCCTTGTTGCAGTAATGAGAACGACGTTGGATGATGGATAGCTGTACAACTGACAAATGCCGAGGCGGCGGATCTTTTAGAAAGATCCATCGGCTGACTCGTAGCGTGGTCCTTTCTCCACCCGCTGCATCCTTCAAAAAAAACCTTGGCAGTTAGTATCCGAGAGACGTTCCTCGTGTCCTCATATTACCAAAGTCATCCGAAATACGGTTAAATAAGGCCGTGAGGGTCGATCAGAGGACCATCTTCCCCGAGTTCTAACATTGGACTGCTGACCAAATGTCACACAAATCAGCCATGGACGACCATCCCCCGGCGGCTTACAAGTTACTGCTAGTACGATCCAGTCTCGTTCCCCATCTTAAAATACCACAGAAATTCCATCCCTTTCGCCATTTGATCCGACATGTTACTCGTGCTTCTACTATTGTGCATGCCTCTGCTGCTTGGCTCCCGCACGCAGCCGCTGGACGCGAGCTGCGCGCCGGCGGCGTGCGGCGACCTGACCATCACATGCCTGTTCTGGCTGCTCGGCCACCACGAACCGAGCTGCGGCTACCCAACCTTCGGTATCACGTGCGACGACCCCACCGGCGCCACGGTGCCCTCCCTCAGCAAGTCCTACCTCCGCCTCCTCGGCATCCGCTACGGCAACCGCTCCGTGGTGGCCTTCCACAGCGGCCTCGTCGCCGGCAGCGATGACCCCTGCCGCACGACGCGGTTCAACGTGTGCAACAGCCTCGCACTCTCGCCGCTTATTGTTTGCAAGTAATGAATATAAATTACCTACAATATCTCGACCTATTACCAACATGAGAAGAACACAAGCCATCAAATTAAACTAGCATGGTCGAGTGCACGCGTGGGAGGGGCCCCGAGTGCGGATGACGCCTGGACCATAGGCCCCATTGATACATGTCTCGGTATTACAAGGCTATGCCTAGTCCTTCGCCCGAGGGGATTACTCACACATCGCAATCGAACCACAAATGAGAGACATTGTAGATAGGCTTATTTGAAGATGGATGATTAACCGTCTTATAATGTCGCTAATCTCAATGGGGTCTTAATTGCAAGTACTGATCTTATGTAGATGGAGATGACAATTGTGGTGGAGAGACCCTTTAGATAGTGCAATATAGAGTTTCGGGGACACCTCATTGCGAACTGTACCTCGGCCCAATAAAAAAGATTCATGTGCGGGCGTCATAAAAGTGGTGGCACCTTGTACTACTGAGACGATACATGTAATATAAAATTTCAATATGTATAATTTTCAGAAATATATATGCATTTTTATACTTAATGTTTTAATATTTATTTTTTGTTTGACGGCCTTTAAAAGTCAAATTAGGATTTGGTGGTGAGTGTAATGTTTAAAACAACCAAGAGAAAACTTCGGAGGTCCATCAAGTTTTGCCTAGAATCACACATTATGTACTTTGCATACGAATGCATGGCTTACTGAAAATACAAGGGAAAAAACTCTAAGGAATTAAATATGTATCTTCAATGTTTCAATTGCAACTAAACAGGGATTATTCAATGAAACTGTTTCTGCCAAAACAAAATTGAGCTTCTACGTTCCCTCATCTACACATCCTCCTCATTCACGAGAAAGAATGATTCACGATAATCTAGATTTTCTTAGACCGGATAGTAGAGTTGTGTGTACTTACACTCCAACCCACTCAGGATTAAAAAGAAGGATTGCCCCGGGCCTCTGCATACCCACTCCGGATCAAGTCTTAGGTGTGGACTTCATTGGATGATATGTCTTGTGTGTATTGGAAAATGCAATTTTCAAGGGAAAAAGATGCAAGGCGGAAGATAGATTGGGCCACAGACTGGACGATGTGTATTTATCCAAGGTCCGATGCACACATTTTTTAAGGCCTGTCCTGTGTCCACCGTTCTCATTTCCGGTCCAAAATCCATGCTGCCATGTGTTTTACTTAGAGGCTATAGCACGCGAAGGCGTTGTTGTCTTTTTTCTCTAGCAGCTTATGGTAGTCGGCTGTTTTGTTTTGATTTTCTCTGTGTTGACTTGGATTTTAATTATGTTCTGGTAGTGTTATTTTTGTGTGTATTGTGATAGGCTGTTATTATAGATGATATTTGTTCTAAGATGAGAGGGGAGTCGTTTGACGTGTGGTAGTGATGCCCTTATGTGTTACGGCATGAGTGTTAGCTGGTGGTTGTTGTGTGAGCCTCTTGAGATGATCTACTCCAGGCTAAAACCGTGGAATTGTTGTTATAATGTTCACATGGTCCAGGAAGCTCTCGCTCACTTAGCTCTCATTCGCTTAGCTTTTATTCACTCGCTCCGGCTAACATTCTTTTATTAAAGAATTGTTAAATCAAAAGATATTCAAGGTTTTAAAAGCCCTTGGATTTTTTAAAAAACATATAATATACTTTAAAAAATGTTTGTAAATTTGAAATAAACTAAGCAAATTTAAAAATGTTCACAAACTTAAAAAATATTCATTAACTTTAAATATATTTATGAATTTAACAACCTTACAGGGCCACTCTTGGCGCACTGGGAGGCTTCAAATCTAAGAGGCTTCTGATGGCATGTCTCTGCTCTCTTTCTGTCCTAGAAATAACTGATTAATGAACACTGAATGTATTTCTCAAAGAAGAACAAAGAAAACTGAAGGTGAGGCAGAATAGAAGTCACAGAATCATTGTAGACCCACGATTATGAAAGCTGAATGTGAGACAGAAGACATTCAGTGTACCGATGTTTCTGTAGAAGAAAGCCTGTCAGTGTATCCATCCCAACTGCAAGCAAAAAAGGTCAAATTTTGTGTACGCAAAATCTGCACTGCACTCAAAATCAGAACAATTTATTTCTCATTTATTCATCGCCGAATCTGTTGGCGATTAGCCGATTACACAAGTACAGAAAACACTGGGGAAAGAAACACAATACAGAGATGTCTCATCAGACTCGCAAGAACTCGCACACACATCAACCAAATTGGCTCCAACCTGAATGAGCATACGTCCAAACGCATGCACTCAGCCGGAGATCTCGATGGCCTTCACCTCGGGCTTCTTGACCTCGGCCTTGGGCACGGTGACGGTGAGCACGCCGTTCTCCAGCCCGGCCTTGACCTCCTCCACCTTGGCGTCCTCCGGCAGCCGGAAACGCCGCACAAACTTGCCGCTGCTGCGCTCCACGCGGTGCCACTTGTCGTTCTTGTCCTCCTTCTCCCTGCTCCGCTCGCCGCTGACGACGAGCACGTTGCCGTCCTCCACCTCCACCTTGACCTCCTCCTTCTTCACGCCGGGGAGGTCGACCTTGAAGACGTGCGCCTCGGGGGTCTCCTTCCAGTCCACACGGGCGTTGGCGAACGCGGCCGTCTCGTTGCTGCCGCCTGAGATCGCCGGGACGATGGAACGGAAGGTGTCGAAGGGGTCCGCCCAAAGGTCGGCGAAGGGGTCGAACACGTTGCTCCGCCTCACGATCGACATCGTCAGTGTTTGCTTTGGAATACCTTCTCCATTATTTTTCTCTCTACGGATCCAGCACCCCGGCGACTACTCTGGAATACCGAAAAAGGGTTTCCCCGCTTTGTATACAAAGCAACCAACCAAACCATACATGAATATGTGCTGGGGCGGAAGCAGCACAGTCACGCCAAAAAAAACGATAGAGAAAGAACAAAAGAAAACAAATGCCGACAATGGCGGATCAACAAAAACGAAGAAGCCTCGCGATCGCAGCGCCCACCGGGATCTTCCACTAGACTCCAAGACTCCGAAGCGGCGGCACCTATCAACACCTCCAAGAAGGATCGCGATGATGATGACGCTGCTGCCAAGGGTTTCCCACGGTACACGACGAGGCGAGAGGAAGGGTAGCCCATGACGCCCTCCCGGAAGGTCAGGTGGCACCCACAGGCGCCACCGCGTCTGTGTCGGCCCCGCCGACAGGGGTTTCCCTCGATCCCAACCCGCACCTTTGGCGCTCCGGATCCAGCCACCAAACCAACCATCACCCTGCGCCAACGCGGTCATGAGGCCCCCACCCCGTCTCACCACGGCACCGCGAAGAGGGGACAGCGCGGCGAAGAATCAGAGCCAGGACTAGGGCATCAGCACCGTCGGCACGCGGGAGGGCCCCACCTCCACCGTCCGCGACGGTAGCCGTCCGGACGCAATAGCAGGAGCACACCAGGCCCGTGGGCCCACAGGCCCGGTCGAGCCCTCGTGGGCCCGTAAAGCTCCTGCCTTCGCGCTGCTGCCGGCACGCCAACGGCGCCGACGCCCCATATCTGAGCCGCTCCTCCTCCTCACCGCGCCGCGGACAACGAGGCCACGCCGAGGGGCCGGTCCGCTAGGACCCAGATGGGGCCCGCCGGACCCAGATCTGGGCCGGGGGCGCGACATCGGCCACCCAGCACCACCACGCCGCCCCGTCGCCAAGGAGCAGCGCCGCTACCACGACCACCGCCGGCCACCCCGCCGGATCACCGGACCGTCGCCAAGCTGAGCAACACCGCCGCCGCCCCCTGCCCCGGGCCAGGGGGACGCGCGTGCGGGGAGAGGAGATCCTGCCGCCACCGGCACCCCCCGAGCCGTAGCCGGGGGCGCCCACCGGCGACGGCAGGGGAGAGGATGAGGGGCGACGCCGAGAGCAGGGGCACGGGGCCGCCTCGACCGCCTCCCGGGGAGGCGGCACGAGGGCGGAACGAGGGGCTGGGGAGGAAGGGCGGGGGGAAGGGGGCGGATCCGGGCCGCGCGCCGGCGAGGGCGGCTAGACCCCGCCGGAGACGGGCAGGGGAAGGAGGCGGCGGCGAGGGTTTCGGTCGCGGGAGCGGTCGCTCGCGGGAGCGGTCTGCTAAATTTCTATCCCACTTTGTTTTTTTGAATAACAACATAGTTTACCATTGTCTACTCTGGAATATGATGGGGCCTTTTCTAGAAGAAGACATTGAGAACTCGAGATGACTCATGAGCGGACCGAGCATACGATTCGCACCAGAGCTGAGACTAACCGAGAAGAACTGAGACCAAAGCTACGATCCAATTACATGACTTTTTAATGAACCTGATATGAGATAGAGTCAAATCTTTTGTCCAGGTTTAACTTAAGCAATAGTAATATGTCCAGATCGCGGTAATGGCAGACGCACGGAGGGGCCTATTAGGGAATTTACGGAATATCAGACGTGGGCGATCGGGATTGGAGAAGAGGGAGCATACGCCCCACCCCCACTGAAAATCAGGGAGGGAGAGAGATTAGTTCAGAAGAAAATTACGTAAAACCCCGTAACAGGCATGTGAGTCTAGGATTATTGGTCCAGATCGCTGATTAAAAGCGATGTTAGCTAAAAATCTAAAACCAATATTTTCAGTACTGAAATAAAGCGGAATTGTAGCGACTTGGGTCGCACGCTGAAGCAACTTGCACTTTCACTCCGCAAATGTCATCCTGGACGGAGAGTTGCGTTCCTAGCAAAAAAGTTGGTCTCAAAGCAGTTGAATCGTGTAACTATGCCCTTGAATTCTAAATACCGTGTGGTTTTGGTCTTTTGAAGTGGTTTTGATCAAAGTAGTGCTGATGTGTAGGCCTTGCCGCGATCGCGGGGCTCTCACATCGCTTGTTTCTTCTTCAGAAATCTCCACTAGTTCTTTTCTGTAGGATATAAATGCTAGCAAAAATTTTTAATAAATCAAGAAAACTTCAAAAAATAAATAAAAAGCCATATGGTTTTCAACAATTTCTTTATTTTCTCTCTAGTTTATTTATCACTGGTGTTTCTTGAGTTTTTAAATTATGAGTAAGTATTTTTCTTTCTTTTCTAAGAAATTGAAATTTTCCATTGTTTGTGTTTTTCTCCTCTTTTCTCTATTTTTGCACCTTCTTATTCAACTTTCTGATTGTTGGCTTTTTCATGCTCCGATGATATGTTATTGGCAAAAATAGACGATATGAATGAGCCACATACCAAAAACACACCTGCCTCACCATAATTTATGGTGTCTTGAGTTAACAATTTTTTAAAATATATTTAAAGTCAGCCATCGATCCACCTGTCTGACGCCTAATTTGTGTCTTAACAAAGAAAAAATACGCGAAAGATACATTGGAAGGTTTCCTTTTAAAAAACCCGCCCATGTATTAATTAAATTAAAACTTTCATACAATCATTCATTACATCATTTGCCACACAGGGGGAACATTATTATTAATAATACATCAGACCTATTTATAAAACTTAATTTTGCAATCTCATGTGCCGCCAGATTAGCTTTCCTGCCATGGAGATCTTTAAATTCGCCAGCATCTTAGAGATACTCAAAACTTCCTTCTTAATGTCAACAAGGGATGATTGTCAAAACTGTCTTTTCCAAGAGCAGAAGCAACAAAGGAACAATCTGTTTCTAAAAAGATGGGTTCATAAAGAGTGATACCAATATACAAGCCAGAAAGTGCCGCTGTAAGTTCCCCTTCCTCAATGCTAGAGCAAGCTCCAATATAATCCTAAGAAGAAATGATAACTTCTCCAGAATGGTTTCTGACAACCAGCCCCACACTCGCGGCATTGATTGCCTCCACAAAACTTGCATCCATTAATCTTAAAGAACTCTGTGATGGAAAGTTGCCAACCAGCAGAAATCCTCTCCATATTATTGAAAGCCAGAATGTCATCCCCCACTTCCTTGCCTTTGTTGATCACCTCTACCTGCACTTTTGCATGACAAGGTGAAAAGGAAGGCCAATAATTTTGAACAAAATTCACAGAGGATGAGATGGATTCTCTTTCCTGACCAAAAATCAGATCATTTCTCAAGTGCATGGCTCTCCAAAACATGAAAATAGATTGCTCACACGCTGACGAATTTAATTGATCCAATAAAATAAGAAGTGAATCCGGACCTATATTTCTGAAAATCTCTCTGGTCGGTAAATTCAATACCTCTCTCAAAGCCATACAAAGTGCACGATCCTTTGGAAACTCACCAACGCATGAAAATGACATTCATCTTCAACACCACAGATTGTACACGTACCTAGGATATATTGATGGTGCTTTATCATGTTAACTTGAACAGCCAAGCAACCCACCATGCAAAGATTCTAATCTACTGAGGGACATTAGGCTTCCAAATAATATTTCAGATTGTCCTTTCCCCATTTAACGCTACACTAGAATTCCCCAGACTAACATTCGAATCCATGAGATTCGGTGCTAGCCTTTGCGCACTCTTCACGAAAACATGCCACTTTTTCATGGTGCCAAGCAATAAGATCTCCCTCGCCTAAATTAAGGTTTAGAGGATTGAGATGCCCTAAGGATCCAAGGACCGAGGCAAACGTCTTGAATGCATTTCCACTGCTCTTATTTCTGTGTCAAAGTCCAGGCTGCCATGCCCTTATTCTCGGACCCAAGGCTATGCTACCAGTGGCATGTCTATGCTCTCTTGTTGTTGTAGAAATGAATAATTAATTAAAATTGGAGTTATTACTCAAAAAAGATTAAAGAAAACTGAAGATGAGATAGAAGTCACACATTCAACATTCAGGGCAAACATGGGAAAACGTCATACCAAGCCGGGTTTCAGGCTGGGCTTGTAAAAGCCTGACCTTGCTTTCTCAAGTCCAAGCCCGACCCAAAGCCCGAAATACATTATATTTACAAGCCCGAGCCTGGCCCGAAATCAAGCCCGAACACTATTTTTTTAGTGTACACACATGCAAGCCCGACCCGAACTACCTTCCGGTTGCAAAACAAGGCCAGAGCCTGGCCTGAATGGCATGTTCGACCCAGCCCGACCCGGTCGTCGGGTCAGGCTGCCCATGTCTAGGTTTAATTCAGGGTATTGGTCACTGTAGACCAACGATTAAAAGAAGTTCATGGTGGGCTAGAAGTCACATTCAGCGTATCGAATTGAAGGAAATATGCCCTAGAGGCAATGATAAAGTTATTATTTATTTCCTTGTATCATGATAAATGTTTATTATTCATGCTAGAATTGTATTAACCGGAAACATAATACTTGTGTGAATACATAGACAAACAGAGTGTCACTAGTATGCCTCTACTTGACTAGCTCGTTGATCAATGATGGTTATGTTTCCTGACCATAGACATGTGTTGTCATTTGATTAACGGGAGAATGATGTGATTGACTTGACCCATTCCGTTAGCCTAGCACTTGATCGTTTAGTATTCTGCTATTGCTTTCTTCATGACTTATACATGTTCCTATGACTATGAGATTATGCAACTCCCGTTTACCGGAGGATTACTTTGTGTGCTACCAAACGTCACAACATAACTGGGTGATTATAAAGGTGTTCTACAGGTGTCTCCGAAGGTACTTGTTGGGTTGCCGTATTTCAAGATTAGGATTTGTCACTCCAATTGTTGGAGAGGTATCTCTGGGCCCTCTCGGTAATGCACATCACTTAAGCCTTGCAAGCATTGCAACTAATGAGTTAGTTGTGAGATGATGTATTACGGAATGAGTAAAGAGACTTGCCGGTATTGAACTAGGTATTGAGATACCGACGATCGAATCTCGGGCAAGTAACATACCAATGACAAAGGGAACTGTTGGGAAACGTAGTAATTTCAAAAAATTTCCTACGCACACGCAAGATCATGGTGATGACATAGCAACGAGAGGGGAGAGTGTTCGTCCACGTACCCTCGTAGACCGTAAGCGGAAGCGTTATGACAACGCGGTTGATGTAGTCGTACATCTTCACGATCCGACCGATCCAAGCACCGAACGTACGGCACCTCCGAGTTCAGCACACGTTCAGCTCGATGACGATCCCCGGGCTCCGATCCAGCAAAGCTTCGGGGAAGAGTTCCGTCAGCACGACGGCGTGGTGACGTGATGATGTTCTACCGGCACAGGGCTTCGCCTAAACTCCGCGACGATATGACCGAGGTGGAATATGGTGGAGGGGGGCACCGCACACGGCTAAGGAACGATCCGTAGATCAACTTGTGTGTCTATGGGGTGCCCCCTGCCCCCGTATATAAAGGAGGGAGGGGGGAGGCCAGCCGGCCCTTGTTGGGCGCGCCAGGAGGAGGAGTCCTCCTCCTAGTAGGAGTAGGACTCCTCCTTTCCTACTCCTACTAGGAGGGGAAGGAAGGGGGAGAGGAGGGGAAGGAAAGAGGGGGGCGCCGCCCCCCCTCCTAGTCCAATTCGGACCAGAGGGAGAGGGGGCACGCGGCCCTTCCTGGCCGCCCCTCTCTCTTCCCACCAAGGCCCATGTGGCCCATTAACTCTCCGGGGGGGGGGGGGGGGTTCCGGTAACCCTCCGGCACTCCGGTTTTCTCCGAAATCACCCGGAACACTTCTGGTGTCCGAATATAGTCGTCCAATATATCAATCTTTATGTCTCGACCATTTCGAGACTCCTCGTCATGTCCGTGATCACATCCGGGACTCCGAACAAACTTCGGTACATCAAAACTTGTAAACTCATAATAAAACTGTCATCGTAACGTTAAGCGTGCGGACCCTACGGGTTCGAGAACTATGTAGACATGACCTAGAACTATTCTCGGTCAATAACCAATAGTGGAACCTGGATGCCCATATTGATTCCTACATATTCTACGAAGATCTTTATCAGTCAAACCGCATAACAACATACGTTGTTCCCTTTGTCATCGGTATGTTACTTGCCCGAGATTTGATCGTCGGTATCCAATACCTAGTTCAATCTCGTTACCGGCAAGTCTCTTTACTCGTTCTATAACACATCATCTTATAACTAACTCATTAGTTACAATGCTTGCAAGGCTTAGGTGATGAGTATTACCGAGAGGGCCCAGAGATACCTCTCCGACAATCGGAGTGACAAAACCTAATCTCGAATTATGCCAACCCAACATGTACCTTCGGAAACACCTGTAGAGCACCTTTATAATCACCCAGTTATGTTGTGACGTTTGGTAGCACACAAAGTGTTTTTCTGGTAAATGTGAGTTGCACAATCTCATAGTTGTAGGAACTTTGTACAAGTCATGAAGAAAGCAATAGCAACATACTAAACGATCAAGTGCTAGGCTAACGGAATGGGTCATGTCAATCACATCATTCTCCTAATGATGTGATCCCATTAATCAAATGACAACACATGTCTATGGTTAGGAAACATAACCATCTTTGATTAATGAGCTAGTCAAGTAGAGGCATACTAGTGACTTTATATTTGTCTATGTATTCACACATGTATCATGTTTCCGGTTAATACAATTCTAGCATGAATAATAAACATTTATCATGATATAAGGAAATAATTAATAACTTTATTATTGCCTCTAGGGCATATTTCCTTCAGTCTCCCACTTGCACTAGAGTCAATAATCTAGATTACATAGTAATGATTCTAACACCCATGGAGTCTTGGTGCTGATCATGTTTTGCTCGTGAGAGAGGCTTAGTCAACGGGTCTGCAACATTCAGATCCGTATGTATCTTGCAAATCTCTATGTCTCCCACTTGGACTTGATCCCGAATGGAATTGAAGCGTCTCTTGATGTGCTTGGTCCTCTTGTGAAATCTGGATTCCTTTGCCAAGGCAATTGCACCAGTATTGTCACAGAAGATCTTCATTGGTCCCGATGCACTAGGTATGACACCTAGATCGGAAATGAACTCCTTCATCCAGACTCCTTCATTTGCTGCTTCCGAAGCAGCTATGCACTCCGCTTCACATGTAGATCCCGCTACGACGCTTTGTTTAGAACTGCACCAACTTACAGCTCCACCGTTTAATAAAAACACGTATCCGGTTTGCGATTTAGAATCATTCGGATCAGTGTCAAAGCTTGCATCGACGTAACCGTTTACGACTAGCTCTTTGTCACCTCCATATACGAGAAACATATCCTTAGTCCTTTTCAGGTATTTCAGGATGTTCTTGACCGCTGTCCAGTGATCCACTCCTGGATTACTTTGGTACCTTCCTGCCAAGCTTATTGCTAGGCATACATCAGGTCTGGTACACAACATTGCATACATGATAGAGCCTATGGCTGAAGCATAGGGAACATTTTTCATTTTCTCTCTATCTTCTGCTGTGGTCGGGCATTGAGTTTGACTCAACTTCACACCTTGTAGCACAGGCAAGAATCCTTTCTTTGCCTGATTCATTTTGAACTTTTTCAAAATTTTGTCAAGGTATGTGCTTTGTGAAAGTCCTATTAAGCGTCTTGATCTATCTCTATAGATCTTGATGCCCAATATGTAAGCAGCTTCACCGAGGTCTTTCATTGATACACTTTTATTCAAGTATCCTTTTATGCTATCCAGAAATTCTATATCATTTCCAATTAATAATATGTCATCTACATATAAAATTAGAAATGCTACAGAGCTCCCACTCACTTTCTTGTAAATACAGGCTTCTCCAAAAGTCTGTATAAAACCATATGCTTTGATCACACTATCAAAGAATTTATTCCAACTCCGAGATGCTTGCACCAGTCCATAAATGGAACGCTGGAGCTTGCACACTTTGTCAGCACCTTTTGGATCAACAAAACCTTCCGGCTGCATCATATACAACTCTTCTTCTAGAAATCCATTCAAGAATGCAGTCTTGACATCCATTTGCCAAATTTCATAATCATGAAATGCAGCAATAGCTAACATGATTCGGACGGACTTAAGCATCGCTACGGGTGAGAAAGTCTCATCGTAGTCAACCCCTTGAACTTGTCGAAAACCTTTTGCAACAAGTCGAGCTTTATAGACAGTTATATTACCATCAGCGTTAGTCTTCTTCTTAAAAATCCATTTATTCTCAATGGCTTGCCGATCATCGGGCAAGTCAACCAAAGTCCATACTTTGTTTTCATACATGGATCCCATCTCAGATTTCATGGCTTCTAGCCATTTTGCGGAATCCGGGCTCATCATCGCTTTCTCATAGTTCATAGGTTCATCATGGTCAAGTAACATGACTTCCAGAATAGGATTACCGTACCACTCTGGTGCGGATCTTACTCTGGTAGACCTATGAGGTTCAGTAGAAACTTGATCTGAAGTTTCATGATCATTATCATTAGCTTCCTCACTAATTGGTGTAGTTGTCACAGAAACTGGTTCTCGTGATGAACTACTTTCCAATAAGGGAGTAGATACAGTTATCTCATCAAGTTCTACTTTCCTCCCACTCACTTCTTTCGAGAGAAACTCATTCTCTAGAAAGGATCCATTCTTGGCAACGAATGTCTTGCCTTCGGATTTGTGATAGAAGGTGTATCCAATAGTCTCTTTTGGGTATCCTATGAAGACACATTTCTCCGATTTAGGTTCGAGCTTATCTGGTTGAAGTTTCTTCACATAAGCATCGCAGCCCCAAACTTTAAGAAACGACAACTTTGGTTTCTTGCCAAACCACAGTTCATAAGGCGTCGTTTCAACGGATTTTGATGGTGCCCTATTTAACGTGAATGCGGCCGTCTCTAAAGCATAACCCCAAAATGATAGCGGTAAATCAGTAAGAGACATCATAGATCGCACCATGTCCAGTAAAGTACGATTACAACGTTCGGACACACCATTTCGTTGTGGTGCTCCAGGTGGCGTGAGTTGCGAAACTATTCCACATTGTTTCAAGTGTAGGCCAAACTCATAACTCAAATATTCTCCTCCACGATCAGATCATAGAAACTTTATTTTCTTGTTACGATGATTTTCCACTTCACTCTGAAATTCTTTGAACTTTTCAAATGTTTCAGACTTGTGTTTCATCAAGTAGATATTCCCATATCTGCTCAAATCATATGTGAAGGTGAGAAAATAACGATACCCGCCGCGAGCCTCAACATTCATTGGGCCACAAACATCAGTATGTATGATTTCCAACAAATCAGTTGCTCGCTCCATAGTTCCGGAGAACGGCGTTTTAGTCATCTTGCCCATAAGGCACGGTTCGCAAGTACCAAGTGATTCATAATCAAGTGATTCCAAAAGTCCATCAGTATGGAGTTTCTTCATGCGCTTTACACCGATATGACCCAAACGGCAGTGCCACAAATAAGTTGCACTATCATTATTAACTCTGCATCTTTTGGTTTCAACACTATGAATATGTGTATCACTACTATCGAGATTTAATAAAAATAGACCACTCTTCAAGGGTGCATGACCATAAAAGATATTACTCATATAAATAGAACAACCATTATTCTCTGATTTAAATGAATAACCGTCTCGCATCAAACAAGATCCAGATATAATGTTCATGCTCAACGCTGGCACCAAATAACAATTATTCAGGTCTAAAACTAATCCCGAAGGTAGATGTAGAGGTAGCTTGCCGACCGCGATCACATCGACTTTGGAACCGTTTCCCACGCGCATCGTCACCTCGTCCTTGGCCAGTGCTCGCTTATTCTGTAGTCCCTGTTTCGAGTTGCAAATATTAGCAACAGAACCAGTATCAAATACCCAGGTGCTACTACGAGCTCTAGTTAGGTACACATCAATAACATGTATATCACATATACCTTTGTTCACTTTGCCATCCTTCTTATCCGCCAAATACTTGGGGCAGTTCCGCTTCCAGTGACCAGCCTGCTTGCAGTAGAAACACTCAGTTTCAGGCTTAGGTCCAGACTTGGGTTTCTTCTCTTGAGCAGCAACTTGCTTGCTGTTCTTCTTGAAGTTCCCCTTCTTCTTCCCTTTGCCCTTTTTCTTGAAACTAGTGGTCTTGTTGACCATCAACACTTGATGCTCCTTCTTGATTTCTACCTCCGCAGCTTTTAGCATTGCGAAGAGCTCGGGAATAGTCTTGTTCATCCCTTGCATATTATAGTTCATCACAAAGCTCTTGTAGCTTGGTGGCAGTGATTGGAGAATTCTGTCAATGACGCTATCATCCGGAAGATTAACTCCCAGTTGAATCAAGTGATTATTATACCCAGACATTTTGAGTATATGTTCACTGACAGAACTATTCTCCTCCATCTTGCAGCTATAGAACTTATTGGAGACTTCATATCTCTCAGTCCGGGCATTTGCTTGAAATATTAACTTCAACTCCTGGAACATCTCATATGCTCCATGACGTTCAAAACGTCGTTGAAGACCCGGTTCTAAGCCGTAAAGCATGGCACACTGAACTATAGAGTAGTCATCAGCTTTGCTCTGCCAGACGTTCTTAACGTCGTCAGTTGCATCAGCAGCAGGCCTGGCACCCAGCGGTGCTTCCAGGACATAACTTTTCTGTGCAGCAATGAGGATAATCCTCAGGTTACGGACCCAGTCCGTGTAATTGCTACCATCATCTTTCAACTTTGCTTTCTCAAGGAACGCATTAAAATTCAACGGAACAACAGCACGAGCCATCTATCTACAAACAAACATAGACAAGCAAAATACTATCAGGTACTAAGTTCATGATAATTTAAGTTCAATTAATTATATTACTTAAGAACTCCCACTTAGACAGACATCTCTCTATTCATCTAAGTGATCACGTGATCCAAATCAACTAAACCATAACCGATCATCACGTGAGATGGAGTAGTTTTCAATGGTGAACATCACTATGTTGATCATATCTACTATATGATTCACGCTCGACCTTTCGGTCTCCGTGTTCCAAGGCCATATCTGCATATGCTAGGCTCGTCAAGTTTAACCTGAGTATTCTGCGTGTGCAAAACTGGCTTGCACCCGTTGTAGATGGACGTAGAGCTTATCACACCCGATCATCACGTGGTGTCTGGGCACGACGAACTTTGGCAACGGTGCATACTCAGGGAGAACACTTCTTGATAATTTTAGTGAGACATCATCTTAAAATGCTACCGTCAATCAAAGCAAGATAAGATGCATAAAGGATAAACATCACATGCAATCAATACAAGTGATATGATATGGCCATCATCATCTTGTGCTTGTGATATCCATCTCCGAAGCATCGTCATGATCACCATCGTCACCGGCGCGACACCTTGATCTTCATCGTAGCATCGTTGTCGTCTCGCCAACTATTGCTTCTACGACTATCGCTACCGCTTAGTGATAAAGTAAAGCAATTACAGGGCGTTTGCCTTTCATACAATAAAGCGACAACCATATGGCTCCTGCCAGTTGCCAATAACTTCGGTTACAAAACATGATCATCTCATACAATAAAATATAGCATCACGTCTTAACCATATCACATCACAACATGCCCTGCAAAAACAAGTTAGACGTCCTCTACTTTGTTGTTGCAAATTTTACGTGGCTGCTACGGGCTTAGCAAGAACTGTTCTTACCTACGCATCAAAAACCACAACGATAGTTTGTCAAGTTGGTGCTGTTTTAACCTTCGCAAGGACCGGGCGTAGCTACACTCGATTCAGCTAAAGTGAGAGAGACAGACACCCGCCGGTCACCTTTAAGAAACGAGTGCTCGTAGCGGTGAAACCAGTCTCGCGTAAGCGTACGCGTAATGTCGGTCCGGGCCGCTTCATCTCACAATACCGCCGAACCAAAGTATGACATGCTGGTAAGCAGTATGACTTATATCGCCCACAACTCACTTGTGTTCTACTCGTGCATATGACATCTACGCATAAAACCAGGCTCGGATGCCACTGTTGGGAAACGTAGTAATTTCAAAAAAATTCCTACGCACACGCAAGATCATGGTGATGGCATAGCAACGAGAGGGGAGAGTGTTCGTCCACGTTCCCTCGTAGACCGTAAGCGGAAGCGTTATGACAACGCAGTTGATGTAGTCGTACATCTTCACGATCCGACCGATCCAAGCACCGAACGTACGGCACCTCCGAGTTCAGCACACGTTCAGCTCGATGACGATCCCCGGGCTCCGATCCAGCAAAGCTTCGGGGAAGAGTTCCGTCAGCACGACGGCGTGGTGACGATGATGATGTTCTACCGGCGCAGGGCTTTGCCTAAACTCCGCGACGATATGACCGAGGTGGAATATGGTGGAGGGGGGCACCGCACACGGCTAAGGAACGATCCGTAGATCAACTTGTGTGTCTATGGGGTGCCCCCTGCCCCCGTATATAAAGGAGGGAGGGGGGAGGCCAGCCGGCCCTTGTTGGGCGCGCCAGGAGGAGGAGTCCTCCTCCTAGTAGGAGTAGGACTCCTCCTTTCCTACTCCTACTAGGAGGGGAAGGAAGGGGGAGAGGAGGGGAAGGAAAGAGGGGCCCCCCCCTCCTAGTCCAATTCGGACCAGAGGGAGAGGGGGCGCGCGGCCCTTCCTGGCCGCCCCTCTCTCTTCCCACCAAGGCCCATGTGGACATGAGCAGGAGCCACAGTGAGATCAACTTGGCAAACATGGCTCTCAACAGGATTCAGAACCATCAAGTTGTTCAGCTGGTTAATCCGGAGCTCGGCTACAATACCGACCCCGAAACGAAGAGGACGATCGATCGCGTCGCGGAGGTGGCCTTCCAGTGCTTGCAACTGGAGAGGGATCTAAGGCCGTCCATCAAGGAGGTGGTGGAGATCCTGACTTGCGTCAGGGACGGAGACGGTGGGGATAATAGCATGAATAAGAAGGCATCTCAGAAAGAAGACGTGTGCTTGCTCAAGGATGGCCTGCAGTTCTCGCCCGACACTGTTATACATAGATTCCATAGCCAGTCAACTAACCACTCGGTAGCATCGAATGCTAGCAGATTATCTAACATCAAATGCTAAAAAGAATGCCACATAGGACCTTTTCGGCACTCTTTGACACTGACAAAACAAAAAATAATATTAAAGCTCGGCAAAATGGGGTATTCACCGTGCTGCAATGTTTTGACTGCCGAGGTTGCATACGACCTTGGATGGAAATTAGTGGTTAGCCAGGCAGTTAGGATACAAAAATCAAAGTTGTATAACTTTTTTCCTCGATCACTTAGGGTTAGCTAGGCAAACAGGAGGCTAGCGGGTCCCTTTGTGTGCCGTCGGTGCCGCCACTAGTTTCATCTCCCTTTGTCGGCTTCTTCGATGGTGGGAGGGAGGGGGAACCTCGGATTTGTGCGTCGGGTGTGTTCTCAGTAGAGTTAGGATTGAGGGAGTCATTGTTCAGGTCATCACGGTGGCGTCCCATCTGAATAAGTTTCCCTAGGCTCCATTCATGGTTGGGCAGGGCTCTTACCTTCTTGTAGGAGCCAGCGGGGTGGAGGATCCTCGAATCTCGTTGAGGCCGTGGGCTATGGTGTCTGGAGGTTGACTGGTACTGGCTGGGTTGGTCCTCGGATAAGTGGTGGTTGTGTGAAGGTTTTTCTTCCTCATCATCGATATGAGTTTTTTTTGTTAATTAATCCTCCTTTGTGCTGTTGTTGGAAGGATGTCCTTCTTTGCCTGGGTGGTTGGTTCAGCCACTGCGCATGAACCGAATCCTAGTTCTCTTCCATCTGGAAGGGGCACATATAGTGATACCCAAAGCCACATATGGCGAAGGCTGGTGCGGGCGTGTTTAATGCACATGTGTGTCCTTGTCCTTTCGTTGCCGGAGTGAAGAAAAGGGGGAGCACCGTGGCGGCGATTATGCTGTAGTTGAAGATGATGACCTGCTTGGGTCTAGTTGTAGATTATTGTGTTGTAGGGGTCTTCTTGCAAGGTTCAGGGATGATGACACATAGCTCTGGAGAGATCTCTGTGTTTTATTGGTTATTTTAGGGTGATCTTTGTTATTCTGTTTCATTGTGCGTGTGTTAGGGTGTGCTTGCACGGATTAAAGACTTTGTATTATTTCGTAATTTGAATATAAGCATACTTTCTCAAAAAAATTGTTCATCTTGACCAGAATGATAATTTTCATGTTGAGCAGTTCTTCATTTTAGGCCACCTAAATTATAGTTTTTGCCGTGCCAAAATATGGTGTCAACACATGCCCCTGCAAGCGTAAACAAAGTCCAAAAAGCATGCAATTTGTCATGGTGCCCTCATATGACACCTACAGATTGTGGTAAAAATTTAAAAAAGTTCCGTGAAAGTTGTCACGTACACTTCTACAAACCGAACCATATCTGGAAAACAATCATGATTTTGAGAGGGAATGTGTCAAGTTTAAAGGTGATGTGGCCGCTGCTTCATCTGTTGTCCTTGAAAAAAATCTGCACTAAATATGCACCATTACATGGCCAATGTAAAAATTTGGCATCTTTCAGGGTTTGTTTGCTATATTTAAGCCATTTAGTGCATTTCTAGTCATTTACTGCATATAATTCATTTTTTTTACTACAATTGTATGAAAAATTTGTCGAAATTGGGTTGAGAAAACATATTTGTGTTCTTGAGTCCATGTGTAGCCTTGTCCAAGAAAAGAAGGAATTTCAATCATGAGGGTACCAAGAATTAACACCAATCATGAGGAGCCACAGATGCAATTGCTTATTGTTTGCAATTAATGAATATGAATTACCTACAATATCTTGACCTATTACCAACATGAGAAGAACACAAGCCATCAAATTAAACTAGCATGGCCGAGTGCACGTGTGGGAGGGCCCCCGAGTGCGAATGACGCCTGGACCATAAGCCCCATAGATGTGTGTCTCGGTGTGACAAGGCTATGCCTAGTCCTTAGCCCGAGAGGATTACTCACACATCGCAATCGAATCACAAATGAGAGACATTGTAGATAGGTTTATTTGAAGATGGATGGCATTATTCTTTGTACACATATTTTGCTAGCCCGAGGTGCAGAATTACTGGCAGTCCGGGATGCAATCCTATTAGCAAGAGAAAAAGGATGGCCAAACATTCTGATAGAAACTGATTATTAGGTACTTAAGGATGAGTGGAAGAATGAAGAATTTTCATCTATTGGAGGCCATGTGTTGAGAGAGATCAAGTCTCTTCTCAACTTTCAGGGTTTTGATATTGTGCACACTCGAAGGGATGCTAATGCGGTTGCACATAGATGTGCGAAGGAGGGTATTAATAGTAGCTTGAGTGTAATGTCACTAGATGTTATCCCTGACTTTTTGGTTGCCTTATTGCAATCGGATGTAAACCGTCTTATGATTAAATAAAATGCCTAGTGTGGGCGGTTCTAAAAAAAGACATTAATAATTTTCATTTTCCGGCGATCGTACGAGAGGCGACGCGGTTGGCCGCCCAGCTGTCCATGGCCTGCAACCACACCGTCTATTTTGACCCATTCTAGTGCAAGACGGGGCTGGCGGTGGTGATAGGCACGGCCCTCTCCACATGTGCCCAGTTACCGTTTATACCCATCCATTTGGTACAACACATCTCTGTGGAAAGATGGACAAAAGATATGGACGCACATGGTCACATTATCACTAATGCCGCATGTTGGTTTAACTATAATACATAGCAGCTGATTAGGTGAGCTCATGAAAAGGCTTGCAAATAAATGGATCATCAAAAGACAAACAGTCCGTCAACCATGTCTAAATAGATGTTCACTCATCATCAGTCACGAAGACAAATCCACACAATCATTAAGACATACATCCCACAATCTCAACTAAACTGATCATGCATCAATCAATTTATTTAAAGCAAATCATAACGGGGGCTCACTCGGCATCGTCGGTCTCGAAAGAAGTGGAGGGGTGTGATGACCCACAAGTGTAGGTGATCTATCGTAGTCCTTTCAATAAGTAAGAGTGTCGAACCCAACGAGGAGCAGAAGAAAATGATAAGCGGTTTTCAGTAAGGTTTTCTCTGCAAGCACTGAAATTGTAAGTGATAGATAGTTTTGTGATAAGATAAATAGTAACGAGTAACAAGTAAATAAAGTAAATAAAGTGCAGCAAGGTGGCCCAATCCTTTATGTAGCAAAGGATAAGCCTGGACAATTTCTAATAATGAGAAAGGAGCTCCCGAGGACACATGGGAATTATCGTCAAGCTAGTTTTCATCACGCTCATATGATTCGCGTTCGGTACTTTGATAATTTGATATGTGGGTGGACCGGTGCTTGGGTACTGCCCTTACTTGGACAAGTATCCCACTTATGATTAACACCTATTGCAAGCGTTCGCAACTACAAAAGAAGTATAAAGGTAAACCTAACCACAACATTAAACACATGGATCCAAATCAGCCCCTAACGAAGCAACGCATAAACTATGATTTAAACTTCTGTCACTCTAGCAACCCATCATCTACTTATTACTTCCCTATGCCTTCCTCTAGGCCCAAATAATGGTGAAGTGTCATGTAGTCGACGTTCACATAACACCACTAGAGGAAAAGACAACATACATCTCATCAAAATATCGAACGAATACCAAATTCACATGACTACTAATAGCAAGACTTCACCCATGTCCTCAGGAACAAACGTAACTACTCACAAAGCATATTCATGTTCGTAATCAGAGGGGTAATAATATGCGTTAAGGATCTGTAACATATGATCTTCCACCAAGTAAACCAATTAGCATCAACTACAAGGAGTAATCAACACTACTAGCAACCCACAGGTACCAATTTGTGGTTTTGATACAAGATTGGATACAAGAGATGAACTAGGGTTTGGAGAGGAGATGGTGCTGGTGAAGATATTGATGAAGATTGACCCCTTCCCGATGAGAGGATCGTTGGTGATGACGTTGGTGATGATTTCCCCCTTCTGGAGGGAAGTGTCCCCGGCAGAATAGCTCCGCCAGAGCCTTAGATTGGTTCCGCCAAGGTTTCTCCTCGTGGCGGCGGAGTTTCATCCCGTAAGCTTGCCCACGATTTTTTCCAGGGTAAAAGCCCTCATATAGCAGAAGATGGACACCGGAGGGCCGCCAGGGGGCCCAGGAGACAGGGGGCGCGCCCAGTAGGGGGGGCACCCTCCTGGACAGGGTGTGGGCCCCCTGGTGTACTTCTTTCGCTCAATAATTCTTATTAATTCCAAAAGTAGGTTTCGTGGAGTTTCAGGATTTTTGGAGCAGTGCAGAATAGGTTTCCAATATTTGCTCCTTTTCCATCCAAAATTCCAGCTGCCGGCATTCCCCCTCTTCATGGTAAACCTTGTAAAATAAGAGAGAATAGCCATAAGTATTGAGATATAAAGTGTAATAACAGCCATTATGCAGTAAATATTGATATAAAAGCATGATGCAAAATGGACGTATCAACTCCCCCAAGCTTAGACCTCGCCTGTCCTCAAGCGGAAGCCGATATCAAAAAATATGCCCACATGCTTAGAGGTAGAGGTGTCGATAAAAATAAAATACGGACATGAGGGCATCATGATCAGTCTTATAACAACAACATATATAGATTTTATCATATGATTTCTTATGCTCAAGTAACAATCAATTCACAATGTCAAGTATGGTTCAAAAACATCATCGAGAACTAACAAACTATAATCTCAGTCATTGAAGCAATCGCAATTTATCATAACATCAGAAAGAGTCAGCAATAGAGATTTTCAGCAAGTTCACATACTCAACTATCTTGTAGTCTTCTACAATTGCTAACACTCACGCAATACTTGTGGTTATGGAGTTTCAGCCGGACACTGATAAAGATATGGGCTTATTGTGTTGCCTCCCAACGTATTCACCTTTAGGTGATGACAACAATAATAGCCCATGCTAACTTACATCCAATTGGATATATATATCATGATCTTTCAAACACGAAGAGCTTGCGAAAGGATAAAATGAAAAATTGAAAAGGTGAGGATCACCTTGACTCAAGCATAAAGTAAAAACATAAAGTAAAAGATATGCCCTTCGCAGAGGGAAGCAGAGGTTGCCATGCGCGTTTAGGGTTGGATGCACAAAATCTTAATGCAAAAGAACGTCAATTTGTATTGCCCCTTGTATGTGGACCTTTATTATGCAGTCCGTCGCTTTTATTACTTCCACAACAAGATCGTACAAAGCTTATTTTCTCTGCACTAATAAGTCATACATATTTAGAGAGCAATTTTTATTGTTTGCACCGATGACAACTTACTTGAAGGATCTTACTCAATCCATAGGTAGGTATGGTGGACTCCCATGGAAAAACTGGGTTTAAGGATATTTGGAAGCACAAGTAGTATCTCTACTTGGTGCAAGGAATTTGGCTAGCATGAGGGAGAAAGGCAAGCTCAACATGTTCGGAAGGTCAATAACAATATACTTTAACTGAGATGTGTGAAAACATAAACCATTACGTTGTCTTCCTTGTCCAACGTCAACTCTTTTAGCATGTCATACTTAATGAGTGCTCCCAATCATAAAAGGTGGCCAAAATAATATATTTATATGTAAACCTCTCTTTCCTTATCACTTCCTATTAATTGCAACGATGACCAAAACTACGTTTATCAACTCTCAACAATTTTTATGCCTCATACTTTCTATATGTGAAGTCATCACTAACCATAAGATCAATATGAACTCTTTAATTCTTTCTACTTTCTCAAGATCATAGCAACATATCAAAGCCCTTGACTCAACATGTCACATCCCTAGCTTCTGGTAATGCTCTAGGCTAGCTTCATGTGTGCATCATGTTTAAATTCTGAAACTTGAATTGAGGAATTTTGGAAGCCTCAAAAACTTAAATAAAAGAGGGGCAAAAACCCCAGAAATCTCATTCATTGCTCCAAAATGCTCTTCTTAAATGTTTGATAATTTTTGGTAAGGGTTCTGGTCCCAACCAAAATATTGAACATTTTTAAGGAATTATATTTGGGACTTTGGATTTAATTCATTAGCTATTTGAATTTGAGTTATATTCATATAATTAGAATATAATTTCAAATACCCTGAAATATTTTTATGAGCTTTTGGAAAAGTCCATCTAGCCAAATAAAAATATTCAGAGGAGCTTTGGCATTGTTTGGATTATTATTTTTATTCAAAACAGTGGCAAAAGTTTAAACAAAAACAAAACAGAGAAAAAATAAAATAAAAGAGCAGAAGCCTACCTACTCACCTGCAGCCCATCTGGCGCCCCACCTGGCCCAGCAATGCGGCTGAGGCCCAGCCCAACTCCCCACCGTCTTCAACCTCTGCCAGTAGGCAGAGGCGTGTCGACGCGCCCGCGCCCGAGCGCCACCTCCTGCTTCCACCTCCTGCTGCCCCCCCTCATCGCCCTGGACTTCCTCCGCGACGCCACGCGACCCCGATGCTCTCTCACTCTCTGGTTCTCTCTCCCCCCCCTCGCTCCTCTGCTCTCTCTCTCTCTCTCTCACAGCCGCCCAAATCAGCCGGTGCCCGCCGCTGCAAGGCACCGCGCCCACCGCCGTCCCCTTGCCCCGTGGCTGTGACCCCTAGCTCCGCCTCGATGTCGTGAAGCTCCAAGCCGAAGAACACGCCTGCGGATGCCCAGCAGCGCCGTCGCCGACGCCATCTTCGTTCCCTGCACCGACGGCCGCCGTTGACCGATTCGTCGTCACCAGGCCATCCCCGAGGCCGCCGAGATCACCTACGACCCCGCCGTGAGCTCCTGATCATCCTCCCCCTCTCCGTTTTCTCTCTAGCATGCCGTAGCCGCCGCGCCTCTCTTCCCCGACAGCACGCCGCCGCACGAGCTCATCGTCGACGAGGCTCCGGTGGCCATTTGGTCCCGTGCGTGCCTCCGTTGGGTTCGTGGGCTCTCGTAGAACGCGTAGGTGCTAACCGTGGACCCTCCCGTGCACGGTGTCGTCGTTTCCATCGACGCCCGAACTCCGGCCGCCGCCAAACACGTTGCCGGCGCCTTTTCTGGCGACCCCGAACCCAACTACCTGCACCACCCGCCGCGGGCCACTCCCAGCTATCCATAGCGCCCAACGGCGCCCCGAACGGTGCCCTGTACGTGAAACCCGCACCTGCACCGCCGCGTTTAGCCTCGCCGGCGGCTAAACGCCGGCGAGTTGACCCCGCCGACCAGGGGGTTTGAACCTTTGACCCCCCCTGGGTCAATGACAGGTGGGGCCAGCCCCCCTGTTAATTAGTTTAGCTATTTTAATTTAATTACCCCCCTGCTGACACTGACATGTGGGCCCTAGTGCCCTAATCTTTAATTAAATTAAACTAACCCCCCCTGTCTAACCTGTGTCACTGACGTGTGGCCCCCACACGTCAGGTTTGACTCTGAGCGCCCAGTTGACCCTGCTGACGTCACTGTGACGTGGGGCTGACGCAATAAGTATTTTCTGGATTT